>NW_018479932.1:5639-93660 GCF_002113885.1 Mizuhopecten yessoensis | reverse complement strand
CCCCCCCGCTAAATCCGCGCCTGGCACACATGGGCCAAGAAATTATCTCCATGGCACAGAAGTCGTTTACATACATATATATACTTTGGTTTTCAAACTAGTCCCCTGTTATTTCTATTATGCAGATACGTAATATTTTGTGCAAAGCCCGTATTTATGGAACCTTTCTCACATGCTCAAACTCAGATTCTGTGCTCGAACCAAATTCCTTGTTATTATTCAAAATTTCCGCATTTGTATGAAGCCTTAATCCGCTTAAGATGGCTATACTTTACTTTTTTATAGTTTTGCGAGATATTTCAGGAAGTTGCAATAATTGTTTTGAATTAACAGTTAATGCTTGAACAAGAGAAGGGTTGTATTAATGTTAAACGTATGGAACGCAGTCAGTTCCTTATATAGTACGTAATAGGCACGTGCAATATCATCTACATTGGTTATATCAATAAGTGTTTACAACACACAGATTCCTATAATGTAATCAAAACAATATCTGGTTTTAAAAGAGGAAACGGAGAGTCGGATACAAGCGTAGAAACGTATCAGAAAAGAAGACTCAAGTTTCGATTGAATGTTATATCCTTGTATCATGCTATTGTCTATATCCGTTTTCGATCGATTTTATTTCTTTCATACATATAAATGAATGCACGGTCAATTATCTGTCATTTTACATATTTGTAAGGGAAAACCGTCAATTCGACCCAGACAGGTTGGGATCATGTCCGGAGATTGAAGTCCGTTGGGGGACGATTTAGTTTGACCCTCGGACCATCAACATTTCCCCACGTCTAAGTCAAACGCCACGGTGACCCGACGTCTGCAAAGAAGAAGCGCTTGCATGTAGAACGTCTGAATATCTTATTGTCTTGGGAAACATACCGGTTTTAAGTAAATTACATCTCACCAAATTTAACCGTAGACCATGAAGCAAAGATCCAGCATGACGAGATCGTTGACAAAAAATCTGACGAGAAAAATAATCCAACCTCCTCGCTCATCGCATTGAAAAACACGTTAGGCTCAATTCCGTATACGAGGACTTACTGTCTTTACATACGAAATACCATGCATATGGTAAGCAGCTAAAAAATATTGAAGAAATAACTGTTCTCAAGATAAAAGTATCATTTATCGTTTATAGACAGGAAATCCTCAATATAATGCCTTTAGTTTTTCTTGGCACCTCGCTTTCAATACACGTGTCTCTCTATAAATCGCCAAACCTATTTATAACGCCAAACTATAATTCGTCAAACGGTGGCAGTATAGCGAGGTTTTACTGTATTTCCCTTAGTGTAATGTCTGTACAAAGGAAATGTTTTCTCTGTTCACGACTCACAGGTGTAACTTATTATTTATTTTAGAATCAGTCTAACAAGTTAAGGTGTGAACCAATAATAACCTTTAATACAATCTTATTATCGTGTAAGTAGTATCTTTTTCATCTTTAGTGTATGTTGAATTTAATCAATATTTGGGTTTATCTGTACTTTAACAGTTTTGACCTTTTTTTGATGATGGCATCACATTTCGTTTGGCTCTCATATCAAAGTACTTCGTTATACAAACAGGAATCAACGTACATTTCTCGTTTGTTGTCGACCCAAATACAATTAACTACAGCAAGTAGGTTGGTGAGTTAAGATTTCACACAGAATTTCTGTTCTTTACAACTTCAGACTGCAAATAATCCAAAAGTATTTCATTGAAGGAAGTAGAAGGAACGTACTTTTATCAAGATATTGAAAAATGGGTTTTTAAGTAGAATGTTTCAGAAAACAAAACAAACTGACAGTAGTATTATGAAGAGCCTAAGTCTAACCTATGTTTCAACTGAAGGGGGCCGCGGTGGCCGAGTGGTTAAGGCGTCTCACCGTCTACGATCACTAGCCTTCCGCCAATTGGGTCGTGGGTTCGAGCCCAACGTGGCGCAGTCGCCAGGTACTGTTAGGTCGTGGGTTCGAACCCTACTTGGGGCAGATTCAAGGTACTAGCCGCAGTTCGGTGGTTTTTCTCCAGGTACTCCGGATTTCCTCAATCATTAAAACCTGATCTGTCCTTAAGGAGGCTCCACCCTTTCGCAATTAGCCAGAAGAATTCAATGAAAGTTTCACATGATGGTTATGTCACTATGTAGAGACGATTTTTTGAAAATCTAAGCATTCCGATGAACTGGGGATTTTTTTGTAAAAAATATCGAAATATTGAATTTTTGTCAAATTCAATACTTTTACATTTTTTGAGCGTGTGGCATTGTTCAAACTATAACAACAATAAAATAATAAAAAGAAACATTGCTAATCAACCCTACAAATATTTTATTTATCATAAAATATCTACAACATGTTACAAAAAGCGTTTTGTATTGAAATTGTATGGATAACAGTTACTAAATACAAGCTAAAAGCAAACAGGACACATAGTTTCATACAAAAAGACTGAAAAATTGACCCAAATGCACACAAAGTCTTTATAATTTTTTTTTTTTTTTACATTTCACAATAATTTTGATCCTGATGAGAGTTGTCTACCTTGAAAAAAAACGGAACTTTTTTCAGAGGGATAGAATTTATACAATGACACTTATTTTCTTTACTATACCAAAAAACGACGGAAGTAATTTAAATTACTAGATTTAATTGTCAATTTACTGTTCTTTTATGGAACAAAATTACTCTCAATCATGTACACTTTGGACATCATTCCATAGCCTGCTTACGCATGGTATATTAACATGTCAGGTACATATGTAACCATAGGCTATCGCATGGTATGCCGTTATTACGTGCACGCACATGCACTTGCATTTTATAGGGATCTTGATATTTTACAAACCACTTTTTAACAGAGTTATTGTAATTGCATTTGTGAACCGATTTATCTGACAGAGCGTAACTCGCTCGACAACAAAAGTCGTAGCGACCAAGAGCTTGTGAACTACTGTTAGCACGTGATACGTACAGGTGAGGTCGGTAAACAAAACACATCAGTCTGCATTCCATGCGCCTCATATACGACCTTCTTGGAAGTCGTCTGATCATATGTCAGTGTTTGCCCGTGAGTTAATTAATGTCTTTGTATCATAAGCTTTATTTCTGAAGTAAGTGTGATCACACATTTCCAAGTTAAGTCTCGATATCGGGTGTTGACATATCATCGTCACGCACGTGTACTATTGTTTACCCGGTGTTACTATAATTTACACCACGGTAATGGAATGCCCGATACGCAATACGGAAATGACGACACGAAAATACGAAAAGAAAAAACATGTGTATTACGAAGGGTGGAAACTCCTTAAAAGATCATAGTTGGTAATAGGACGTAAAACACAAACCAAATTCAACTGAAGCTTTTAGTTCATTAATGATGCTTGCTCCGACAGGATATTATTTCATTTGATTAAAAAGATGCGCGTCATTATCTTGTACGGTACTATGGATACCGTTATTACTGCAAAAGAACGGTACACGTAATGTATTGATACGATACTGGTAATACTCATATCCAATCTGATTAAAATCATATGTGTCATGGCTTCGTTAACTTCGTACTACGCCTGAACATCTGAGTGTGCCGCGGTCAGGGTCACGTTCAGGTGACCTTTATATTTATAAATACTCATTAAATTTTGACCAATCAGAGACCCTCTTTCAAAAGGGCGATCGGAGTTATAACAATTATGGCGGACATTGATGAGAATGATGCGAAAGTTCTGGAGTTATTTGAGATTGATCGTCTGAAACCCGAACAGAAAAAGATACTCGAAGCTTTATTAGAGAAGAAAGACTGTATGGCGGTGTTGCCTACACAATTATTACCCAATGGGTACGTTTTCCTTGGCGTCGTAAAAGCGTCAGTTGCCGCCGCCATATTTGTTTTGGAAAACTAATCTGTACGATACCCCTCGCTATTTATCTATCAACCATGATATTCCGATTCGCTGGCAAACTTTTGCCAGCGCGCCTCTGATTGGTTCATCTAAAGGTCACATGAACGTGACCCTGACCGCGGCACATTCAGATGTTCAGGCGGAGCCATGTAACAGATGATTTTAATCAGATTGTACTCATATCCAACGCAATAAAGTAATTTTTGAAATTTAATCAATACAGCTACCGCCACTCACCATGGATATTTCTGACTTATATACATGTAACATTCGAAAGAGAATGTATTTGTAAAATTAATATATTAATTTAATCTTCCGTAATAGTGTCCAAACTTATCGAATAGCTTAAATCAGAGTAAAGGTGTTTTGATAAATTCATATAAATTGTGATCCTGATAAAATCGAAGTCAGTAACAAAATATAATTGAAAGTAAAAAACACAAAAACGAAAGGCGGACACCATTAGGAACCAATCAGACAACAAAACAAAAGGCGGACACCATCAGGAACCAATCAGACAACAGAAACAAAAGGCGGACACCATCAGGAACCAATCAGACAACAAAATAAAAGGCGGACACCATCAGGAACCAATCAGACAACAAAACAAAAGGCGGACACCATCAGGAACCAATCAGACAACAAAACAAAAGGCGGACACCATCAGGAACCAATCAGACAACAAAACAAAAGGCGGACACCATCAGGAACCAATCAGACAACAAAACAAAAGGCGGACACCATCAGGAACCAATCAGACAACAAAACAAAAGGCGGACACCATCAGGAACCAATCAGACAACAAAACAAAAGGCGGACACCATCAGGAACCAATCAGACAACAAAACAAAAGGCGGACACCATCAGGAACCAATCAGACAACAAAACAAAAGGCGGACACCATCAGGAACCAATCAGACAACAAAACAAAAGGCGGACACCATCAGGAACCAATCAGACAACAAAACAAAAGGCGGACACCATCAGGAACCAATCAGACAACAAAACAAAAGGCGGACACCATCAGGAACCAATCAGACAACAAAACAAAAGGCGGACACCATCAGGAACCAATCAGACAACAAAACAAAAGGCGGACACCATCAGGAACCAATCAGACAACAAAACAAAAGGCGGACACCATCAGGAACCAATCAGACAACAAAACAAAAGGCGGACACCATCAGGAACCAATCAGACAACAAAACAAAAGGCGGACACCATCAGGAACCAATCAGACAACAAAACAAAAGGCGGACACCATCAGGAACCAATCAGACAACAAAACAAAAGGCGGACACCATCAGGAACCAATCAGACAACAAAACAAAAGGCGGACACCATCAGGAACCAATCAGACAACAAAACAAAAGGCGGACACCATCAGGAACCAATCAGACAACAAAACAAAAGGCGGACACCATCAGGAACCAATCAGACAACAAAACAAAAGGCGGACACCATCAGGAACCAATCAGACAACAAAACAAAAGGCGGACACCATCAGGAACCAATCAGACAACAAAACAAAAGGCGGACACCATCAGGAACCAATCAGACAACAAAACAAAAGGCGGACACCATCAGGAACCAATCAGACAACAAAACAAAAGGCGGACACCATCAGGAACCAATCAGACAACAAAACAAAAGGCGGACACCATCAGGAACCAATCAGACAACAAAACAAAAGGCGGACACCATCAGGAACCAATCAGACAACAAAACAAAAGGCGGACACCATCAGGAACCAATCAGACAACAAAACAAAAGGCGGACACCATCAGGAACCAATCAGACAACAAAACAAAAGGCGGACACCATCAGGAACCAATCAGACAACAAAACAAAAGGCGGACACCATCAGGAACCAATCAGACAACAAAACAAAAGGCGGACACCATCAGGAACCAATCAGACAACAAAACAAAAGGCGGACACCATCAGGAACCAATCAGACAACAAAACAAAAGGCGGACACCATCAGGAACCAATCAGACAACAAAACAAAAGGCGGACACCATCAGGAACCAATCAGACAACAAAACAAAAGGCGGACACCATCAGGAACCAATCAGACAACAAAACAAAAGGCGGACACCATCAGGAACCAATCAGACAACAAAACAAAAGGCGGACACCATCAGGAACCAATCAGACAACAAAACAAAAGGCGGACACCATCAGGAACCAATCAGACAACAAAACAAAAGGCGGACACCATCAGGAACCAATCAGACAACAAAACAAAAGGCGGACACCATCAGGAACCAATCAGACAACAAAACAAAAGGCGGACACCATCAGGAACCAATCAGACAACAAAACAAAAGGCGGACACCATCAGGAACCAATCAGACAACAAAACAAAAGGCGGACACCATCAGGAACCAATCAGATAACAAAACAAAAGGCGGACACCATCAGGAACCAATCAGACAACAAAACGAAAGGCGGACATCATCAGGAACCAATCAAACAACAAAACAAAAGGGAAACAATATAAACAGAATCTGACGAGACATCACAACAGAAACACACGACAACATAAAGTGAGGAGATGCCAAAGTAAAAAGGAAAAGCAACAACGGGAACTTAGGAGACGCCAAAACAAAAGAAAGACAACAACAAGAATTAAGGAGACACCAACACGAAAGGAGGGCAACTGCAGGAACTGAGGAGACATCAAAACAAACAATTAGCAACAACAGAAACCGAGGAGACGCCAAAACAAAAGAAAAAGCAACAAGAGGACCATATGAGACGCCAAAACAAAAGGAGAAGCAACAATGGAAACAGAGAAGACGCCAAAAGCGCCAAATGAAAAAGCAACAAGAGGACCATAGGAGACGCCAAAACAAAAGAAAAAGCAACAATGGAAACAGAGAAGACCCTAAAAAATAAAAGAAAAAGCAACAACGGAAACCGATGAGACGCCAAAACAAAAGGAAAACAACAACGGAAACCGAGGAGACACCAAAACAAAAAGAAAAGAAACAACGGAAACACAGGAGACGCCAAAACAAAAGGAAAAGCAACAACAAGAACCGAGGAGACGCCAAAACAAGAGGAAAAACAACAACAGGAACCGAGGAGACACCACACCAAAAGGAAAAGAAACAACAGGAACTGCATGAGAAGACGCCAAAAGATTCAATTATCATACGATTTTTAAAATGTTTTGCATTCCAGTGATATCAGCATGTAGGAACGCTGACGAGGATGCTGACCTCGTAATAAGGGTATATAGAGACATTAGACTGATCCCAGATACAGTGGCTGTCTCGTAACTCAGTCTATTATAAGGTGTGCTAATCACGTGCACGTGTCACGTGCCAATAATGGCCATAAAACCTATTACAATTGACTTATCAAATAGGTTGAAATGAATGCGTTTTAAAAGTGTGATAAAAGTTGTTTGGATGTATTGAATGTATAAATGTCCGTACGGATAAGATAAATGGCTAGTGTAAGTCTGATTTATTGGGTATGCAAGCATGTATAAAGTGTGTTATAAGTCTCTGGCAATGCTCTAGTGGTCGGTATTAAGAGCATCACTGACGGAAGACTCTAAAACTGAATCAACGAGAGTTCCAAAGCATTTATCAGGTATATGGTTTTATTTTGATACAATATATATGTGAAAGAAACATGTAGTACTCATTGCATTTGAGAGGGTTTTAACTTAATACCATGTTGGAAAAAATGTTGAAAAAGCTGTCAAATTTAAGACAGACATAAAATGGTTCTTTGTTCTAAATTTTTCAATTTCAGATTCCTGATTAATGTAAATAAGCAAATTATCTCTCTGTACAAATAATATTATTATTTTCTCTGTGTTTACACAGTATTCAATAAAAAGCACACTACTGAAATATGTAATGTTAGATTTAAATAAATTAAACACTAAGGCTGCAACGACATATAACATCGTATCGTATCGCGATACTTTTTTGTGTATCGTTTTGAATAGTTTTGTTTGCCTGTATCGCGATACACTATCGGTACTGAAATCAACAGTTATGAAACAAATTATTTCAACTTATACTAGTCACTCTTGTTTGCCCGGATGTTAGCGCGCAGGGAGTCTTAATGTAGGAGGAAACCGGAGTACCCGGAGAAAACCCACGTGATCGGGCAGGTGACTCCATACCTTTTTATGTCCGATTGGGGAATCGAACCCTCGTCGTCTTGGTGAAAGGCGAGTGCGATATCCATTGCGCCACCCGACCACCCCAGTAGTGCCCCATTTCCATGTTATCTGCCTCCATTACATATATCTCCATGTACCAACATTATAAACTGACAAACTGTACGTAAACCGACGACAATTTGGTTTTACTGTAAAAAAAAATACACTGTACCTACTATGTAGGTCGTCGACGAAGTGGGTACGCTCTTCAAATCGTTTTTCGTTCTTAATATACACGTAAAACTTAACCGTATCACAACTTGAACATATTCGCAATCAATGTATTTTATAGAAATCTTCTTGTTATGTCAATACACTACAAAAAAGACATTCCGTAAATAATAGCTATAACAAATATATTCTGTGAATTTGGCGCTCATTCGACGATCAAACGCATGTTAGCCAGCTCTGTGAACTTAATGAAACGGCTCGGAATACCATATTACCTGCCAATAAGGTTTTCGGGGAAAAAATTGAATTACATTTGCACTAATTGAGTGGAAATTCTGAATTCCTTATGTACCTACAACATGTAAGTTCGGAAATTTCATTTACCAGGTATACAGAAGTTCGGAATACTATTTTTGCATTTCCATAAGAGATCGGAATGTCACTAAACAAATTCATTATCAGGCTACCATTCTACCAACTCAATATAACAGTGTGGAATACTGTTTTTCCCACTCAAAAGAAGTTCGGAATATTAATTAACCAGCTCAAACGAAGTGCGGAATATATTTTTACGAACGCAGTAGAAATGTGGAATTCCATTTTACCAACTCAAAAAAGTGTGGCGTGTGATTTTACAAACTGATGAAGTTTTCACCAGCTCATTTAAAGGTTGAAATACCATTTTGAAACTCCACCGAAATGATAACTAACATTTTACCAACTGAATAAGGTTTTTCCACCTCAAAAGACATGCGTAATACAATTTTACCAACTCATAAGTGTGGAATTTCTTTTTACCAACACTAAATAACTCTATAGAAGTGTGGAATACCATTTTACTAACTCAGAAAGAGTGGAATATATTTTTTACCAAATCTCTATAACTCAAAAATAGTGTGGAATACCATTTTACCAACTCAAAAACGTGGAATATATTTTTTACCAACTCTGTATAACTCCATAGAAGTGTGGAGTACCATTTTACCAACTCAGAAAGAGTGGAATTTATTTTTAAGTGTTTTTTTTTAACTCTTAAGTAACTCTATAGAAGTATGGCATACCATTTAACAATCACCATGGTATTTCGAAACAATAATCAACCAGTTAAATGGAAGTTCAGAGTAGCAATATACATGTATATATACCCAGAGCAAAAATAGGTCGGAATTCCGCTATACCTACTCAAAGGATTTTTAGAATTCCACTGTATGTACTCATTATCTATCCTGTTGCAACAATCAAAGGAAGAATCATGTTTAATCTGTCAAACATTACACCCTTGTAAACTACAAATGCATGTTGAAGTATCCGACCTGATTTCCCATGCGACTGCTCTACATGTAGCAGTATAGTCAACATATGATCAATTAAGCCCACTATATGGTAGAATGTCATGTAAATAGATCGATCTAGTTATATTTGAACAGCTGAATCAATTACCCAATATTGTCACACTGTTTCAAACGACCGATTTTTAACATTACAATGTGTGTTCACACTTCTTCTACTATTTGTATTCATTTTTGTATCCAATATCTTGAATTTAGATAAAAACGTATTCCAGGAGGGACGATAGTCTAGTGCTAGGACGGCGGGCTCGTGAACGAAGGGTTGCGGGTTCGAGTCACGACACGGCACTGTGTTGTATCTTTGAACAAGATACTTTACTCCGCTTGTTCCAGTCTACTCAGCTGTAAATGCAGCAGCAGCATCGGCTGTATGCTCCCCAGGGAGTTGAGAGAGATATTTGCTGGTTGCAAAGGCCCTATAACCACGGATAATAATTTTATGAACCGCTTTGAGACGACATACGAACTAGGTAGTGATAAAGCGGTATATTAGAACCTCGAATTATTTATTATTATTAAATATTATCAACAGATCATTTGTTTCTTTAATTTGTTTCATACCAATTACTCAAATCAGTTTAAACCATGTTTAGGTCATATTATATTTTCAAAGCAATTACATAAGATTAATCATTAACACTGAAGTTATTTTCATCGGTATTAAAAACAAGTTATTTGAAAACATTCAAATGAACCTATTAAGCGAATTCATAAAGTTAGCAAATATTAAGTTTTCAAAAAAAAAGGTTGTGACTCAAATTTTCCGAAGAATAAATAAAGTTGATTTTTATGTTACATATATGTAAGTAACACGAAATTGATGTTACTAACATTACTTCATGTAAGTATTAATGAGATCGTGAAAAAAGAATTCCAATCTAGTCTAAAAACAACCTCACAGAGATAGCTAACATATGGCTAAGTCAGTGCATCAACATTCACGAATCCAATGAACACACAAACAGATATTTGATAGCTTTAACCGTTAATTGTGTACAGACGGGAGTACACAGGGCATTGACCATCCTGAAGAACTGAAAGGGATAGAATCTTCATATTTGGCTGGTTGCTTCCTCGGGTAGAGTCGGACAAAAGTTTAAGATTGAAAATGACTTCGACCTACTTTCAAGGTCACAGGGGGTCAACTGAGAGAAATAAGGATGCGAAAAGGTCTGCCCTAATATAAACAGCAAAACAAACATCGACTCCGTGTCTGTTTCTAAAAGCGTAATACATTTGAATATCTGTCGATTTCTAAATTTTAGAATGAATAATTTTTTTGATTATGCTTAAATCTTCTTAAGAACGAAAAACGATTTGAAGAGCGTATCGACTTCGTCGACGATCTCGTAAAAACAGTGTAACTTTTGAAGTAAAATACAACTTTAACGCAGGTTATTTACTAGTAATAGAATTAACAGATTTTCTGGGGTCGGTTAACGTACAGTTTGACAGTTTAAAACGTCGGTACAAGTAGATATTGGAGGAAAATAACATGGAGGGAGGGTCTCGACCATCCAGGGCACTACTGGGGTGTTCGGGTGGCGCAGTGGATATCGCGCTCGCCTTTCTCCAAGACGACCAGAGTTCGACTCCCCGATCGGACGTGAATAGGTATGGAGTCACCTGCCCGACCACGTTGATTTCTCCGGCTAATCACCTTTCACCAAGACGACCGGGGTTCGATTCCCGATCGGACATGAAAAGGTATATGGAGTCAGCTGCCAGTACAAGTGGGTTTTCCGATCCGGGTCCTCTGGTTTCCTTCCTCCCAAATGAAGACCCCTGCGTGCTAACATCCGGGCTAACAAGAGTGATCGATATAAGTTTATATAACTTGTTTTTGATCGTTGTAAAATAAACTAAGTTTATATTAACAATCCAGGGTACATGTAAATATAGGCTTCGACTATCATTTTATGCGAACGTTCTAGGATGGTTGATAAACCTTTATTCATCAGTTTGAATCTTGACAGTTAATGACTTGTACTTTTCCGCGATAGACATAACGGGATTGCTGTTATTCTGTAAAGATGTACACTATATCGGGAGAATTACAGATATGATTGAACACGTGTATTCCTTCAGCAGCGACCGAGTTACATTGTACTAGCATGTATGACCAAAGTACAAGCGTACGGCATGAAAGTCATGCAAGTCATGCATGACAACTATATATTTGGCATCAGTTTGAGGAAATGATTATCTCTTCTTCCCTACCGCATACAAACTTATTAAATATACAAACATACTAACAAGTGTACCAATATCATCTTTAAACACAATTATACACGTGCTGCACGTGCGCGACCGGTACCTGCGATCGTGCCTCGCTATTGTACTTTAAGCAATGTGGTAAATAATATCTCACCTCATTTCATTACATTTGAATCTGTTACACATCAAAAGTGGAGTTAAAAGGGGAACACCTGTTCATTGCTATCTTAAATCTTTACTATCAGATATTTTCTGGTGTACTTTTGTACTAAAATTGTACAATATGTGCAAAACATTTTGGACAATAAGCTAAACAATTTAAACGGAGCCAAACAGCTTATTTAAATAGCTTTCATATTTAAAATCCATACCGAAATTCTAAGAGACGTGTAATTTTACATAATTACATACATGAACATTACTTTTGTTGAAATTTAAATGCGTGTTTTATAAATAATGGCTGATCTCGGTGTATGTTTCATTTTCGTGAACATTGTCGTCCATATTTGTGCATGTATGTGCCAAACACAAATAACCACACACAAGAACTATAATGACGAACTGTAATTCACATATATACCGGGGAATTTTCGCCGCAGCTTAATTTTCGCCTTTTTCGCCCTCCCCAAAATGAAGGCGAATTTATCATTACAGCGAATGTTAGTACACACCATACAATGTATAGTAATAACGTGTGTTGGGCGAAAGAAACACAAGGCGAACATGGATTTTATCGGCAAAGAGCGAATATTTGACTGGGCGAAAGTTTCCCCATGTGCATTAATTTAGGTATTATACGTTTTTCCATTTGAAGACAGTGTTTATGTAACAATTATTACAAAAAAAAAACAAAAAAAAAAATGTATCAATAAATCATATTATTGTTTTTCTATGTATCATTAACTTTACAAACCACTTACAAAGTACTCCCACGTGGTCGCAGTTTCCCTGACACTGATTGGTTGGTTATAAATAAATATATTTCTCCTCGCAACGAAAGTTTCCAGAGTATGCTTTCCATGGCAAGAACCATAGACCTAAATTAACACTTTAGGTCTCTGCAAGAACTGATTTCGTTTTCACCATCTTGGTTTCTGATTTGTTATCGCTGTAGCCATCACGTAAACAACCCCTACCATTAGATATATAAGAAATATAAAACATATGTAATTGCTCAGATTCTGTGCGTTGCTGTGCGTTATCAGAAAAAAAGTTCACATTTGTAATTATTATATAGATATTGAATGGATTTTTTTCATGTACAGCTGAACATTGCGGCAATGACTGGCAGTAGCTGATCTACATATCCTGTGGAGCGCGATTGCGCGTTAATTCATATATTTACGTTACGATTGAACTACAATAAAACAAAGTTACAACACTTTTTGTAAATTAAGTATTTTTGATATCAGTATCGGACAGGAAACCATAAAAAGTAACATCCAGAACTCCAGCCTACACACACACTTCAAATATTCCACTTCCGCTGATCAGCTGATTTTGTTGAAACGAAAATATATATGTAGAATCTAATAATACATGTAACCAACACTTGATATTCCTTTCTTTTTTGAAAGTTGATACACTGCATATTATATATTTAAATTTATTATAGTCACGGTATACCGTCATGTATGTAGTACAGGTACATGTAGTACAGGTGTACTAGTGTCCGGATATGAGGCCAAGGGGACACAGGTAGCCGCGTGAGGCGGGACGTGTAACGTGTAACCGCACGTGTTACAGGTGCGACACGGGTGTCTATATAGTAATACAGGTAGTTTGACGGTAACATAGTCATTTAAGTCTTGACGGTTCATCGATTCACTTCAAGAAATTTCCTTTTGTTAAATCATAGAATTACGAAATGTCCCCGTTTTCCTTGAGACAGGCACGAACTCCAGGGATGATTCCGGAAGGGAATTCCTAGCGTCTGCCAGGATCCGGATTCAGGACGAAAGAAGGGAGAAGGGAAGAAGGATCGGGCACGTGCCCTTTGTATTTCATGTACTTCTTCCTTTAATAAAACGGTTGACCGTCGAAGGCCACTCCCATACATAGGTGTTGAGTTTATATGATAAATGCTTTACGTTCGGTTGAACGTAGTGAATTAGAATCATAACCATACCCGTCGGCAGTAGGCATCGGCCTATATCTAGAGCTCATTTGAAGTTAAATGTACAGTCGTTGAATGTGCTGTTTGCCAAAAAACCTGCAGATGTAAATGATGATAAGTTGACGGTTGAAGTGCCCTGTGTCATTACAAAGTTGATGTCACGGGGATTACCCAGCCGGACGTTTGTGTGCTAGAAAGTTCGTGACCACGAGGAACCGATTGCGAGTCGGAAGTCAGTATTTAATGTGACAATGTTATAAATATTTCATTTAATTTTTAATTAAAAATAGTAATATTAATGGTACAATGGTGCGCCATTTATGATTTTTGTAATGTTTATTATTATTTCTAGCAATTACACGTTATCTCGGGGAAAGGGAGATTACTCTTCTCAGAAACGGTACTGTGCGTAGTAATATGAAGTTATCATTGAGTGTGAAATCAGCTGACTGGTTGCACGAGAATCGTTGTATTCATAGTGTATTTATGGTCTTATGGCAGTTGTTTTCTGTTGGTAGATTTATGTACAGAACAAACAGCAAGAATGTAAATATACACAGTAAGATACAATAGGTTTGACGCGTTTCAGGCAAAAAATGTCTTAATTTGAAGGTCAATCGCCATCACGAGGTGACCCCTGTAGGGGGTCAGCAGGGAATTCTTAGGAGGTCACCTAAAGTGAGAAAACGACAGCTTTATGCTTTTGTCGGTAGACTGGTAGTCCTTCATCCGAAGATTATCACCAGGCGCGCAAAAGGGAAAAACAAAGCAAAGATTGATCGAAAGCATAGGAAAGTGTGAATATATATGGACGGAAGACAAGAAGGAGGTTTTCTACGTTTCGACATTCAAACCTGTTTTTAAGCTTGCCGTACATTTTTAGCTCAAAGAACATGCCACATGCATACTTCCTTCGTGTACGTAAGTGCCAACCTTGTTGTGCATGAACAAGAAGGCAATATATTGTGTACCCCAGCACAGAATATAACAAGCTAATAAGTCCTAAATAGAGAAATTCTAAAATAAAACGGACCAATCAGCTTACAGTTTACATAATTAAAGTATCTAAGATACATTTATATATGATCTTTAATTTTGGAATATTACTATAGATAGATAAAGCTTTGACAGAACCAATAATAGGACTTTAAGCGATGCGTTAACAAGAAAGAATGATTGTTTTGATTTTAATGTTAAAATAATTTATAAGTTTTTTTCTTTTTCTTTTTCAAATATTTTATTTCCCCGAGACAAAAAATATAAATATATATTTTCATCAGACACTATTTTAAGAGAAACGAAAGAAGACCAACTAATCAAAATATTAAAGCCAAGCCTCAACAGGCCACAGTAAAATTTTACGCCAAATTGTCCACCAATCTTGTGTACTTCGTGACGTCACGTTACTATTGTAGTGTGATGACATGTAATTGTGACGTCACGACGTTGTTCTTTTGTATAAAGCAGATAGGTGCTTAGTCGGTCGTTAATCTTATTTTTTCTATTTTTACTTCCTTCACATGGACATTTAATCCCTTTTTATTATATATATATACATGTATATATATATAACTTGTAAGTATCATAACTTATTGATGCATGTCGTCTGATAGTCTCTGTGCCGGAAGACAATGTTCATTCACGAACA
Organism: Mizuhopecten yessoensis; assembly: GCF_002113885.1. Classification (NCBI taxonomy): domain Eukaryota; kingdom Metazoa; phylum Mollusca; class Bivalvia; order Pectinida; family Pectinidae; genus Mizuhopecten; species Mizuhopecten yessoensis. Next base: position 78,072 of record NW_018479932.1, on the reverse strand, counting down.
TTTTCGAGCAAAGAATTGATTCAACTTAACCATATACGCTCATGAATAATTGCGAGATTTAAATCATTATTTGTGTATCTATAATGATAATATTCTGTAGTTGAATTTTCAATGGTTGTATTTAATCTGTACTGGTGAGCTCGCGTTTGATGCTCATAGTGAATAAAAAAAGGAATCTGATTCAGTGACGCAATCATACATGTATGCATAGACCGAGTTGGAATAACGCCTTTTTGTGACCTAGCATCACCAAAAGGTCTGATAAAGGCCAAACAAGCTGCACGGTGAAGTCAAATTAATTTTTGGCATGCTGTATCAATTACAGTTTACGATAACCTGTGACTATTTTACGGCCATACTTCGAGATACATGTTGGTAGGCGAGATACAAGATGGTAGGCGAGATACAAGGTGGTAGGCGATTTACAAGGTGGTAGGCGAGATACAAGGTGGTAGGCGATTTACAAGGTGGTAGGCGAGATACAAGGTGGTAGACACTGCTAGTGGATTTCTCAGTTTCCAAGGTTTACCGTTACCTTGATATTAATTCTGAAATTAACAGTACTGGACTAATTTTTGAAATACGTCTTATTCATGGGGGTTTTACGCGGCTCCAGGCGCTTAACTGCGATAACGTAGCTTTCTGACGACGATTTTTTTTATATGTTACGGCGTCAGAGCTACGAAGCGGTCCTATGACAACTTATGGAGCAAAATCGAAAGTGTTAATCTGTAAGATTACATATAATTCACACCTCATATGAATATAATGTTATCAAAATATTACATAATTGTTGAAAAAACGAATCCTTACCAATGAAAAAAAAACTCTTTCACGAAATTAACCAAGTCCGCGTGATGTCATTTCAATTATCCTTTACATGGCCAAATATATTATTAATACTGATGCCGCCATGTTAACATGTACTACGACTTCCATATTGGGTCATGACACCCATATTTAGACGTCTGACCTAAATCGGAAGAGAGACGAACTTTCCAACATGGCGGTCAATTCAGATTTCACTTGCGCTTGCTACGTACGTTAACTTGATAATTTAACGACATTTTAGGCAGAGTTTAACTTCAAGTTGTGCAGGATATCAACAGAAATGTTTCATACTTCAACCCTATTACAAGAACGTATGGATGCGGACCAATGTGATGCCAATTAATTCTAAAATCGCCCTGGTGTGATTCACACCGGGCTTGCTCCATTACAAGGCACGGGATCGATTTAATACCCGACCGGAGCAGAGGAGGCCGGGTATTATTATTAGAACAATGTACTGCCAGGCGCTTAGCTGCCTATACGCTGGTACACAGATGAATCCACTAAATTTTCAAACAGAACAACAACCAAAATAAAACAAAAACACTGCTTGTTACACCCCATGTACCACTACCAAGGCGCTGCCTTGGACCCGCTCCTAAATTAATCGTCTCCGAATCGAAGGGCTAGCTATGCCCCTGACCTTACCTTTGTTATTCCACCATATATCCCCTAACATTACCGGTAAGGCCTAGAAGGACAGCTGTATGGTACAATGTTAATCATTTTGACATACTACATCTGAGGCAAAATTCTGTCATGGCCCAGAAAGTGTGACTTCCACAACAAATTTTCAGAATGTGGTTTTGAAGGGTGGAGAACATAATGATTTATATTGTTTACCAGTGTTTCATACTCAAAATTGCAAAGGATGAGTGTCTACAAGGCCCGTTTTTTGGGCCCCGGTATATTCGGATTTTCACCTCCCTATTTCGTTCAAAGATGTCCTATTGTATGACATGCGGAAAAACGACGGTAAAATTTTGACCGTAAGTGGGTTTCATGGGGGTACCAAAAGGGGTAGGGTAAATTACAAATATAGTTTGCTGTTTTCAAATTGAGCTTAAAAACCAAAATAATACCATTTCTGTCTTTGAAAACATGTATAAATTAGACAGGCATATGTAACAGAATGAAAAATGACAGAAATTCAATCGTCACTATATAAAACGAAGGATTAAGTCGGGGGAGTCTTTTCGGTCATTTTCAATTGAAAAGTAATTTGTTTTCTCAATCATTTCCTTTCTAATTAATATCTTAACTTGAAAGTTACAACTTCATTCATTTAAGTAGATTTACATAAATTGCACATTGACTACATACTTTCCTTTTGTTTTATACTGAGTTATGGCTTCTGGACACATCTCAAACTTGGCTATTTCAAATATCTCTCAATTTTAAGTGAATTAAAGGTGCATGACACCCTTTATATGCTATAAGTATAAGTTATCATTTGTAAGTATTGTGTACTATATATATCACATAATATTTGCTCAACACCTGTGTCTGAAGTGGGTTCCAGGTCCTGATTTGTTTTTTTACCTATCAAAGTTAACTTACAAATCAAAAATGGCATTTGCCACAACAACTACTGTAACATGATTGATTCAATATATGAAGTTTGATTTGCTGGTAATTTAAGTCTCCTAGCCTCAAGGAAAGCATTTGGGGATAAGCATGCAACTTGGCATAGATGTTAGTTATACGATGATATTTAATTTGTGAAAGTTTCATACATATCCAACAATGCCTTTTTACTTAAAAACACCTTTTCCTGTGATTTAGAGTACAAGGACCAAAGTGCATCTCCTTGCCTAACAGCAAATATTTCCTGACAATACTAGTCTATATGAATGTATGTAGGTAAAACAGGCTCAGTAGATCTAGAGTGTTTATAGTAGTAGGAGGTGCGTTTGACATGTTACACTGACCAAAAGTCAGATAGTTTATGCTTTGAAAACGCAAAGAGAGACTAAGTTGTTCGTTCAAGTTAATGCTTGCAATTAACAGTTAAATCCTTTTGTTGATTTCATACGATTTATTTGTTACATTCAATGCTAGCTGCTACACATATTATTTCTTAATTACTTTTCGTCACTTTTTGTTACATTGCATTAAACATGCCATAAATCTTTGAACAAAATAAGGTGGTGAAAATCCGAATATACCGGGGCCCAAAAAAGGGCCTTGTAGATCCTTTCACACTGTTGCGTCAGTAACATGGTGTCCTTTGCATGCTGAAATTGTATTTCTTTGTCAGGAAAGTTAGGTAATTAAGTTATAATTCTACATCAATATGATCCACAGGAGGTTAATAGTGATTAAACACAACTATGCACGCCTGAAGTGTACCAAGGGCGATAACTCCCATTGACTAGCGTCAAACACAGAGAACGACTCAACAGATCAGGAACGAATCATCTTCTAATACTTCTCAAAGTCAACTTGATTAAAAAAGAATTAATGAAGTTCGAGGAGTACTCCCACTCAGAGAGACTAGGATTTTTTTAATCGAATTTGTCTTTATCTGGACGCCTGAACGAAGGACGTAAACCATCACCAAGTGTGGTTTTTTTTTTATCACGGGTGTGAAAAGATGGGAAAATATGATAGTACGCGAGTGACAAAATTCACCAATGAAAGTGGGTCTAAAGTTAATAATATTTTACATGTAATCTATTTGAATCATTCATTCAAAATGTAACCAACTTCGTTAACAAAAAAAACAAAAATTAATTAGACTTTTTAATTTAGAATATTTCCATTTGAATATTACAACGTGACTTGCTTTTTTACTCATGAAATTACAAATATTTTCAAATAAAAACTATAATAATTAAAAATAATAGATAACGTTTTTCTTAACAAATTTTTAATTGACACGCTTTCACTATAAAATTATTTGTCCCGGATGTTTTGAAATATTTCTGATGAATTATCTCCCTTACTTAAAAAGAAAACGATTGTGCACTCTGTGAGTTTCGCTTTCTATTATGTTCATGTTCATGTTCATTTTATTTTCCAAAAGTTTACAACTTATAGGTACAGGGTATTACTACAATCCATACATATACAATACATGCTTACCAGGGCGGCAGTTTGCATGTGTAAACAAATAAGTGACATGTATTTTGAATGTATGTACATCATAATGATATACTAGTTATAAAATAAGTGACATGTATTTTGAAGGAATGTGCATCATAATGATGTACTAGTTAAAGTACAATTAATAAAGAATAATGTATTGAAAAAGAATACATTGTTGTTGGTTCAAACATTTAAATTTATTTTCAGATTCTCTCTCAACTTAAAAGCTTTGAGCAGAAACTTTCCAAATTTGCATAATTCAGATGTATTGCTAGAGATCATAAGACTGATACATTTTAACAGGCTGGGTTTTGACCAATACTATGTTTCATGTGAATATGTCTAAGTATCTGAAAAGATGGACATTTAAGCACAAAGTGGTATTCGTCCTCAATACCTAAATTGCATCATTTACAGATTCTTAAATTCCTTGGTACATTTATATATCTACCTTGCTCAATTTCTAACTGGTGACTAGACATTCTGAGTTTCGTAATAACTTTTCTGTGCTTGAATTGGATAGGTTTCCTGAGATAAATTTTCATATCAAAACTTTGTGCACATATTAGGTGTCTGTACATGCTACATTTGGTCGATTCAGCTATCTGAATCCTTATTTCTTGTACACAACAATCAAAATGTCTTTCTTTAATAATATCCAAACCATGCATTACATCTATTGTCATCTGGGTATCCCCGATATCAATAACATTTAACCTTTCCATAAGATCATTTTATATTTCAGTCATAATACAATTCTGACTATGTACTAATTTCAACCACAATTTGAACACTCTCAACTTTCTTATTGTAATCAGATGATATACTCCTAATTCCTCATATATCATGTAATTAGCTGTACTTCGCTTCACCCCTAACATTTGCTTTAAAAAATGCATTTGTACTTTTTCAATATTCTTGGCACAGTAACATCCCCAGATCTCGCGGTTCCATCATTGATAATTGAGCGCACATAAGTTCTGAATAATGATAACATAGTTTGTACATTAAAATCAAACTTCCGTGTCTTTGAGCTCAGTGCAAACATCGCTTTTCGACCTTGCTCAGATAGCTTATGCTGAGTCTTAGTAAATTTTCCGTTATAGTTGAATAATAATCCTAGATAATTAAATTCATCAAAAACGTCTATATTTTCACCATCATATAACCAATGTTCATTATCTCGAGCCTTCCCAGACTTTCGAAAAACAACAATTTTAGTTTTCTGAGTATTAGCAGTTAGCTTCCATTTCTCAGATAAAAATAGTAATGTGTCAAGTGACTTTTGAAGTCCCTCCACTGATTCTGATATCAGCGCCATGTCATCGGCATACATAAGTAGAAAAAGGCTTTTTTAACTCGTATGGCATGTTACCTTCTTGTATAAACTCCATCTCACAATCGTTCACATATATTGAGAACATTATTGGCGATAAGCATTCACCTTGAAATAATAAAATCTCATTAGTGAAAAATTCTGAATAAAATCCATCTTACTTGACACATGATTTTGCACATTTATACACTGAAAAAATAATTGATAACAAATTACCTCTAATCCCACATTTTGACAGTTTGGTTTGGTTTCGCATTGTTTAACGTCCTATCAACAGCTATGGTCATTTAAGGACGGCCTCCCCTGTGTGCAAGATGCATGCGTGTAGTGTATGCGTGTGTGATTTGAAAGTTTTAGCCTTAAATTAGATCGATTTACAGTATCAAAAGCTTTCCTGTAGTCGACGAAGCAGCAATATAGTCTATTATTTTGTGAGAATGTCTTATTAGTTAAAGAATGTAAAGCAAAAATTGCGTCTGTAGTTCCATAACCAGATCTAAATCCAAATTGTGCATCAGAAATAATTTCATTTGTGTTAGCCCATGAAAACAATCGATTGTTCACTGTACGAGTAAAAAGTTTCCCAAGACAGCTTAATAGACTTATACCAAGATAGTTACTGAGGTCATTTTTATCACCTTTTTTAAAAATAAAGGCACGATAGCTGCCTTTGCCCATCGCGTAGGAAAATGTCCCTGATCTAAGATTTTATTAAACATTGATTTAATAACGGGTAACATAGTATGTTTACACTCAATGATAAGTTCGTTTATAATGCCATCTGTTCCATGTCCTTTATTTCTTTTTTAAGTTTCTGATCGCAGTAAGGATCTCTTCGTCTGTAATTTCATTATCGAGTTCAGGGTATACACACTGTTACATCTTCATCTGGGTGCTGTTGACCGTCACTGTCCAAGTTATCTCCATCACTAGATGGCACAGGACTTTTGAAGTAGCTACGAAAATCATCAATATTAAAGTTCGAAGTTTTAACCGACTTCCGCTTGCTAAAATATTTGAAGAATAGTCTTGGATTACGTTTCCTCATATTATCAAACATATCACCTTCATCTCGCTTATATTCACGCTTGAGGCGTCCTTCTAATGTCTTATTTGGCCTCTTTGCATTATGTACATTCCTGTGTGTTTCGAAATTTTTATCACTGTTGAATATTCTAAGGAATGATAAATAAGTTTTGTATTTTCGTTTACACTCTTCATTGAACCATGGATTGTCTTCCTGTTTATCAACTGTGTGTTTACCTATGTGATTCACATTTCTCACCGACATTGGTGTTTTTTTTACATATGAAAGGAATGTCATAAAACATGCTACATATTTGTTGCACTGTGTTGTCCGTTTCCTCCTGGGTACTAAACGTGCTGTCGCGTACTAGCGTTTCGAGTTCTACTATTCTTTCATTAACTGCCTCAATAATATCGTCATTGTGTTGATCTGACCATCTGTTTGACACACATTATCTCCCGTTTGGCATATGCGTACTGTTGCGCTCACCAGTGACAGCATCAAATGATATGCAGAGTTCAAAGTGCATGGGGGCGTGGTCAGAGTGTATTGAAACTACTCACAATCAAGTTTGAAACTTGTTGTCAATACGTAGTCGACGACCGACACATGAACAGCGATCCATTAAATGTATAATCGCTGTTCATGTGTGGATGATGTCGTTCGTTCAGTATACGGAGTCCAGTTGTTCTGCACAAGTTCAACATATGATTTCCAAATGTATTCACCGTACTATCTGGGTTCACACGCGGCGGTATATATATATCTCCTGTGTAGTTCACAGTACCTGATACCTGTGCTGTCAGGGTTTGATGTATGGAATCCTCTTGGACAAAATCTGGCCGGTTTCCCGTCCTGCTGTTAAAGTCTCCAGCTATGATCACTTTGCCTTGTGATGAGAAACATTGCATATCACGCTCCAACTCCTCGAATAAATCATTTTCATATGAATTCTAATAATTTGCCTTATAGGGTAGTATACACACTAAACACAGATACACATCTTCAGCATATTGTTTGGTGATCTTTATCCAAACTAACGATTCATCGGTTACCTCACACACACTTACATATTCACTGAGATTTTCCTTATAAATGAGAATCATCCCACCTCCTTGCTTACACTTTGTTTTCGATCGAATAATGCAATTTTGTAACAGAAAGCTTTTAGATTGTGGAATAAATTCATCATTAATCCAACACTCACTGAGGCACATAATATCGTAAAAGATGATATATTTTAATTACCTTTGTTTTCTAATTTGGTCTCTGCTTGCGCGCATTCTCGTTCCTGTCCTATTGGGGGATGCCCGGTGGGTTTGTTATCCTTGAATGTTGTCCAGGCGTTTGACGTTGTCACCTATCCCCGTGGGAGATGCTACTTACATTCCTGCGTGTGGCGTTCCGTCCTGGCGGTGGTACATGCAGGACTCCCTCGATATATAGTCTGTCCCTCACTAACATTGCCTTCTTCCTCTCACGTTTGGCTTGTTTTAATACAGGGTATAGTTGCTTGCTGTTATCTTTTTATCTCCTTGGGAAATTGTTCTGAGATACCTAGCGTTTCCCCTGAAGGAGGTGACTTGACGACCTTACATGCTCCTGACATCTAAAGTCCTGAAAAAGCGCTACTATTGGTCTACTTTGCCCGCGTTTGTTGGGCCCCATTCTATGGGCGCGGTCTATATATCTGCCCACGTCTGGAATATTCAGTTCGACTTCACAGAAATCGTTTATCACCCGTATGCAGTCCTTATTTTGTTCCTCTTGATCCCATAAAACAACAGGCTCTCTTTCATTGAGCTGCATTGAAGGTATGTGACGCTCGTTTTCAGCGACTCCGTTGACGAGTACATTTCACTAATGGCGGCGCGCACCTCTCGTCCATCTGGAATGTCGGAGTTCTCGATTCTTTCTACCCTAGACGTTGACTATTTAATTTCCTCCCTCATCCCCTGAAATATTTTCTCCTCATAACCTTTTATCCGCATAATTCTTGCCAGTAGCTCTGTCGCCCATTGTGGGACACTGTTCATACCGGTGTGAGCCGGTTCTGGCAACCCTTGCACGAGATGTGGCATAGTGACATGTGAATAAATTGGCGAGGCCGATCCGATGAATCCAGGGAACATGAATGATGCAGGGGGTGGGGTATAGTTTATTGAGGGGACGGTGTGGATCAATGTGTATTAATAGAGGAGTCTGTCTCTGAAAATATCTGACTGTTTTGACCGTCCGCTATATTGTTACACTAGGTTGAACAGTCGACGGGTGTGTCCCTCTTTTCAACTTTTCTCTTCAACTTCCTCCTTGCCATCCTCCATATTCAATCATCTCCGTATTCCCTTTGGGTAAATAGATTTTCCCTTTCTATTCCTTCTACCCTTGAACCTCATTGGTGTAGTTTAAGCCATATACAACATGTTTTAGCCGCGATGTCGAAAAAACACGTCCTGCTGCCCTGTCATGCGCACTTCACTCTGAATAATCTAAATCATGTCTCATCCTTAAAGGTCATGTTGAATAGTCAGGTTTTATACCTGTGTGTCTGGTTATGTAAGTAACGTCTACTGTTGATTTTCGCTTTTACTAGAAACACTGGAGTAAGACTGATTGAAGTTTGAAAGTATTGCCAACGTTTCCTCAGACTACTGTGAACATTTCAAATTGGGTTTAAAAGGTTTAAAACTGCATCTACATATACTAGTGTCTTGGTGTGCGTAATGTTTTCCCTTTTATCTGTGTTTTCCTTTTCGTGTATAGTATATAATGGGTCCTCATTGCGGAATGATCCTCGATATGACGAGATCGTCTGTAATTGATCCTCTGCGTGAATATAGGGGATAAGTATGCTCCACAGGAGGTTTATCTTAAACACAATTAAAGGAAATCTATTGACTTCCATGAATTTTTTGTTGACCGATACGTGGGATATTTTGAACGATTGTTAATCGAGGACTTTACCGATGGAATTAAGCAGCTGTTGGTGATAATAAGAGTGGATTAATTAGGATCAATCAATAATCCATCTATCAATTTACGTGAGACATATGTTGTGCCATATTCGAGTTTTATTACCACCACCTCAAAACTCTCCGACACCAAACGGTGTCGGAAAGTTCCACGTTTTACATAAAGCAGTGCGCAAGACTGGTGTCAGTGCCAGAGGAAACTGGTGCTATGTCTCGATAATGGAGCGGAATGCGCCCAACTGTTGGAATTACTTCTTTGTCCTATGCACCAATTTCCAATAAACAAACGTTTGTAAGGATCAAGTGTTTAATAAGATGTTATCGTTGATATTGCTTCTTTGACAAAGATAGAAAGAAAAAAAAGAGATGTAACGGCTGGCTTCAAACTACAAAATGTAGCAGCTTCAACCTTTAAAAAGGCTCTTCCGGCTCGGCGAAAACAGAAGAACATGTATAGAAGTATCAAATAGATCCAATATCGAAATTAAAGGCACGAAGATACATGTAGATGTGTGATTGGTCTCAGGTTAATAAACCTGACCAATCGCTCGGCTGATACATGTCCTTTGAAGATAACAGATGAGCGACATCGACTTCAAAGCCAGTCAATTTGTACCGTTACACTACCGCGTGATTCTTTTGATGTACATCAGAGGATCGAACTAGTCTTCTTTTTTCTCATCAACATGGTGGCGCACACTGAGCCTTCGATTTTGCTTGGACATATTCCAGGGGTGTAGAGAGCGTAAGTGAGCGTAAGTGAGTTTCTCTAAAAATCAAAAATAAGGATAACACATTTCCCATCTTTATTTTTTATTACTGTGAATACAAACATTGTTATGAAAAGGTTTTAAATTGAATACAATACACTACGTCGTTGTGGTTGGACTGATTTGAGGAACACCCGGCAATACTCCGCCACTACAGATGAGCTTATCACAACATTGACCCGCTTCCTTTTCGAAATGACACTGGGAAGGCGTGGCAGTCCATCGTGGACATCTGTTTGTAACACAAAGAGAGGACTAAATAATAGAGCTATAAATAAACACAAATAAAGAATAAAAAGCTTATCATTTAGCGTAGCTACTGAAAACACACAAGTTGAATTTGTAATGCACACTTTTTCAGAAAAAAGAATAATGACATTGTTAATTTGGATAAAACAGCAGTGACCTGTCACGGGTAATACAGACTAAACAAGTCTTCCCTTTTTGCAGATTTCGAGTGTACAAATATCAACAAAATTGAATAATAAATTAGATGAAATTATTTACAACTAAATCACGGTTTCAGTATGCAATTCAAGCTTAAAGCAGTGCAAGTGTAAAAGGTTTCAATTGGGATTAAAAAAAAAATAGTTTCGAGATCTTCCCTGGAATAAATCTCTTCCGGCTGTCGTATCTAAGGAAGCTCCGACATGCTAGAATGTACTTGTTTGGATACGAATATTGGTCATAATGTGCCATAAGTTATAACAAGCTTGGCAGTGTTTCGAAGTCTCAAGGTTAGTACGTTTGATTTTAGATATCGGCTGCCGATCTGATCAGGATGCGCGGCGCATTGAATCGCAAGTCGGTCAGTTGTAGAATGATAACCGGTTTGACAGGTAATGCACTTTTTATACCCAGCGACACCCATACTCGTTACCAAGCAAGGACAAACTGAAATGTCGGCACTTCCTTAGAAACGACAGCCGGCAGATATTGTCACTGGGAAAGATATCAAAATCAGAATTAAAAAATGAAATTTCTCAGTAGAAAGCTTTTTTACGTGCTCGGTCAGCTTTAATTTTGAAATTACTAAATTAACAGAATAAGGATTATCTACACACTGTGATGCACATAGTATATTCACGATTTTCTTGATAGCATTATATCAGGTGGTTTTGGATAAAATCTGTAATAAATTTTGTGGGTAAAGACAAACCTGTGTAGAAGACAGTCTTATTTGCATTTAAGACAAAAACTGTTTCTGAATTCAAAATTATATTATACCGCTCCATGCCTGTTTCCTTTGTCGACTATTCCGTCTTTGCGTATTGCAAAGTTATTTGCACTTGTGAGCAGGTATTGATTGTAACGTCATTTGTTTGTGAGTGAAACGTCATCAATTTTTGAGAAATGATTTAATTTTCTCACACAAACCAATGACGTAACAACCAATACCTGCTCAAAAGAGAAGATAACTCTGCAGTACGCAAAGACGGAATTATACTAATTATCAAAAATGTATCTTTTATATAATAAACATTTTTCGAAAAATGTTTTTTTGATTTAGTATACAACATTCATTAAATGCTAGAAAAACCAGTGCCTTTTATGATTGAGTTGTGTTTGAGCTCTAGACTATAGATTAATTTAAACTTTATTTTTTATTTGTTTTTCATTTACTGTATAGTGTAAAGCAATGCACAATTGTTGAAATGTGGATTTGGAAACAATTTATACAAGTTATGTAGATCCCTTCCCAGTGGAAGAAATACACATGTGATTTGAGGACTATATGTTTTATGACTATAATATTTGAGAAAGAAATATGCAGCAGTACGTTGAGTATATGAGTAAAAAACGGAAAAAGAGGCGGGTAGGATAAGAATGAGGGAAAGAGAATTGCTATAGATTATAGACTACAAATAAACAAACAAAACGGGAATAAATGTAGAACCTTACAGATATTTTAAATATTGATTTGGTTTGATAAAACGATACTTACATATCTGAACACACAACCGTATTCAATACGTTGTCCAAACACGTACATCTGACGTCACATCCATCGGTGTAAGTCTGTGTAAGGTTAAGGTATTGGTCTTTGTATTGGCAAAATCCTGAAGAAAAATAACATTCACGTGATCTTTAAATAATATTTATTTGCTTTTTTAAATTATCATTTAATATGTGTTTCTTCGCTTTCTTACTTTATTTTTCACACAAGCAATGCATACGTAGATTATTAAAATTCTGTAATCGTTAAATTATATTTCGATAATAATGATAGACAAATCTAATAACGCACATAAACCCTTAAAAGAAGCCAGTTCCATAATAACATTTGTTTTACCGATTATGATAATTTTTTTCTTCAAAACATTGATGTACATTTTTAATAAAAGGAAAATCTCCTTATGTATGACATCGTAAATGTAATGACGTCATGATTATCATCATCTCTAACTGTCTACGTCTATCCTTGATTTATGTACGTAAAGAACTTTTTTGTATCAGATGAAAGCGTTATATCATGACGTTACAATCGAAAGTCCGTCATAACGTCGTGTGACTGATTGCCACAATCTTGCTTGTATTGATGTATACTCATAATACACTTTTAGTGCACTTTCCAAATATTGTCTTAGCTTCTGTAGAAGTTATATAGAGTTTTTACTATAGTAAGAATTTCATATTTGCATTATCTATGCATGGTTTGAGCAGGATTTCGACAAAATGGTGGGAGAAAAACAATCAATCATTATGCATGTACGTGGGATAGGAGAATTCCACCATCGAGTGTAGACTTTGGAGTCGGATCCTCGGTTTTGACCCAAATTATACATCCTTATACAGCATTCGTGTACCTGAAAGTAGCAAAATATATTGACGATAGATTTACCTTTTTTATCCGAAGGGGGTCCTTCGTATGTTTGAGACAAAATCTGCGAAGTAGCAGTCAGGTTCCCGGATGTTGGTGCAAGGTTGGACGGTCTTGAAGGAGCAAAGGGCAAAGTTACACCTATATTTAAGAAGAAAAAAAACCAAAATAGAGCGAAATTTACTTCTTGGACATTTCTGTGATGCTAATACGAGCAAAGTGTTCATGTCATTAATTCTTCATTCAATGGTTGAATAGTTTTTAAAGGAAAATCACTATGAACTCGTTTTGAAATGACAGCACACATGCTTCGACTTGGGACTTGGATAGGATAAACAATTGTCACCTACAACGGGCAGGAAGTCACAAAGAAACCGAACCCAATCTACATCTATGTCAACCTAAATCTGAGCTAGATTTTTTTCTATCTCGTCCGATCTGTCTGGCACCTTTCCGTCACTTTTCGTGGAATCGTCACACAGCCATGTATTCTTCCGCGCGACAAATGCTCGATATGAACATTCCACGTTATAAATATTTTGCTTTTTCGTAATATATACTGTTTTCATGTTGTTAGATTCCCGTTGTTGTAGACAAAATAAAAAATGCACTGTACAATACTTTGTCGTCTTTGTAAGGACGAGCTACATTGTTTACGCGGAAGCATTTAAATGTAGCTTGAGTAGTGAAGTGGCCTTATTCATTTGAGGCTTCATACGGGATACTTGTAGAATATAGCGAAAGTGAAAAGTGTTTTGAACTACAAAAAGCAAGAAAAAAATCAATTACCTGTGACTGAACGAGATTGGGTAATATCAGACTCGGTCTAAGATTCTGTAACATCCAAACCTCGGCTCAGTTACAGGTAATAGATTTTATATTAATCCATATCGAATCCCTCTATTGTACGTATAAAACATAATTTTTAAACGTTCTATCTACTGACTTTAAATTCACTTAACAAACAAGGATAGAAAACAAGGAAGGAGTCGTGCAATATATATCCCCAAAAAAGATTAACCAACCTGAACCCGTAGTATTAGAACCAGGCATACTTGAGGGTCTCACAGGAGCTGTGAACGAGAGAAAAACATAATTGAGATGTATACAACTGTTTTTCAAACAAAACCTAATTGAAATAGATTGTTATACGGAGGAATGTATGGACGAGCGTGCGGTGCGCATGATTACTTATGTACACCTACGATATAATTATATCTTCAATCTAATATTGTCTTTAAAATTATTTTGTTTGTATACGATGTACCCATTACCAACCTTTAATGTTCTTTATACTGGTATAACCTCTGAACATAATTATTACCGTATTACCATACTGTATATAAATAGTGACTATTCATGCTAGCGGAATGTAGTATTCGTGTTTTGTTTTATGTATATACATTTATATATAAAAATATAAAAATAAACCACGAAGACTAGCATAATCGTTTAGCGCTTTCGCCCATATTGGGGCTCTTCAGGCGATAGCAAGGTTATACCAAGATAGGCGAAAGCGCTAGCCGATTATACTAGTCTTCTTGTTTTGTTTTATTTTATTGTAACCGTCACATGGACATTTAAAACTATTTATCGCTACATATACATATATATATATATATGAGTGTAATCAAATGACGTCAAAAAATAAAAGGTAGTTATTCGAGTATATGGTTGCATCGATTTGATCCTTAGACCAAATAATAAGCTAATATATAATATAGACCATATCATATACGAAGAATGTATTTGTTATAAAATCAAGTTTACATGTGTAATAATTTATATAAACGTATAATTAAAAACAAAAACATCTTGAAATGGAAAATATATGATAAGAGGTTTGAGCAGCTTTGTAGTGCTACCGCATCTTCAAAAGTTTGTTAGAGGAAAAATATGTATCAACTAAACCTCAGAAAGTAATGACGTTATGGTTATAAGTACAGAAATGTATGATTTATCATCACCTATTCAACTTTAGTGCTCTTGTTAAATTGAATAAGTATACTTTACAAAAGTCTGCAGTAGCATCAAATAATTAATATAACGTTTTTATGCTACCAACCTCCACATAAGTTGCAGAATTTTTTACACTTGTCCCTGGCGAATCCCTCGTAGGTTGTGCATAGGTCTACACCGTATTCATCACAAAGGGGGTCTGTGTCTATGCATGTCTCTAGTTTACCTGTTGAAGTAGAGAGTGTTTTTCGAAAATATAATATTTTTACTCTGTATCTTTTCTTCGCATATGTACATTGACGTTTTCATGGTAGTCAAATAACGTTGATAGGGACACCTACAAAAAGATCAAGTATAAAACTATCATTGAGAGAAATACTCATATCTTGTGGTAAAAGCAAATACATTCTGCTTTACAATATGTCCAAAGATGAGTGAAAAATATTGCAAATGGCGTTGCATTATTAATCTGACAAAAATGTCAATGTGAGATTCCATATTACATTCCTTGGTAAGACTCCCTTTGATAAAGTTGCCATTATTAGATATCCTTCGATAAACCTTAGATCAATTAGAGAACCTTGTGGAAGATTAGCTTTGCTAAACAGGTTTTGTATCCTCAATAAATAAAGTTTATTATTATTATTATAGATATCCTTTGATAAACCTTACCACAATCATATATCATTTGATAAAACTTGTCATTATCAGATATCCTTTGATAAAGTTGCCATAATCAGATTCATTTGATTAACCTTGCTATTGTTAGATTCATTTTGATGAATATTGCAATTTGTCACATTCCGTTTGGTCCACATTGCCAACGTGAGGTTATCTTCGATAACATTTTCCAATGCTATACTCCCTCTGCTACATTTATCATTGAGAGATTCCGTTTAAAATGGTCTCCAGTTTTTGATTATCAATAATACACTTGCCAAATGTGCAATTCCTTTTGATCAAGCCTGACAATGTGGAATTCTCGATAAGTATACATTGTTTATAGAAAAGCGTTTGTGATTGGATAATTGATAGCATGGAATTGAAAAGAATCATCAAGTCCCCCTTACGCGCTTGCGTTTCCCCGGTTGTACTTCCTTTATTCGGAGCCTCTCTAGATTTATGTGCCAATCTGATCATCTTTAAAGTTTGCAGTTTTTGTTTTTTTATTTCGGCATAGTAATATTTGCCTTGCCCTTGTGGCAGTGAAACGTTGTTTCACCTTGATTAATCGTGATTCATGAGACCCTCGTTAAACATACATAATCTCCGAGAAAAAGATAAACCTCATCTATTTGGAATTATCTTAATTACACTTTGGCAGCTTAATTTAATGTTTAATGAAATTTGCTATTGCTAGATATCTTTAAATACATTTTGCCATTGTGAGATTCAATTAGAAAAAGAAAAAACTTTGCCGATGTTAAATTCCATTTAATAGAAAGTGCAAGTGCTTTAAATGATAAACCATATCAATAAGTTATTCTCTATGACTAAACATCACCATTTGAAATTCCAAAGCATATGTATGAGAGACTTAGTTAATGCTAGATTCATCATGCCATACCTGGGCAGTATCCGCAACGAAGGGCACAGTTACGTCTCGCCCAACCTTCGAAATCATCGAAGCATGAAGAATCTTGGAAGTAGTCGCAATCCGTTCGGATGTTTCGGCAGTTTAGTTTTAAACCTGAAAGCAATACAATTTGGACACAATAAACAAACCTTACATGCTTTTAATGTTAACAGAACCCCACAAGTACACATTCCCAGGTGGTCATCTGCCCTAACAACCAGGAAAGGGGTTGACGTCATATTTACGTTATTATTATGCATTCTCGTAATCAATCGTTTATTAAATATTCAAAGTTCCAATTATTTATATTATGTAAGTCTAAGGCTGCATCGGTGTACACTTTCGCTTTATTGCGCTGTTAATCAGCTTTGACCTTTTTTTCTCGCCGATTTTGTCTGCCTGCTTAATAGACCACGTTTTAGCATGAACATCGCATTTGCATGTGATTGCGCATGCTTAACATTATGTGAGATATTGAATTATTTATGGCACGTAAGAAAATCAGATAACTCTCGTTTTTATTTTATATCTTTGACACATTTCACACCAGAGTGTGGTATTAACGGGAAGTTAATAACTTCCACCATGTAAGACTACTAAGAAATGCCAGACTTATCCAACTGACAAGATAAAAGAGCGAAGGTAAGCGACACAGTACCTTCAATGAAATAACCATTTTTTTTTTTTTAATTATATGGTATATTCCGAAAAGAAAACACTGTATGCACTTTGCATGAATGGACGAAATGTTTTATGCACAAACGTGCACAGTTTTTTTGCAGTACGTCATGTACCGTTTTATCCCAAAAAAATCATTGTTGGTTCTTATAATTTAATTTTAAGTCAAGCAACATTTTGTACATGTAGTTCATTGTTCATGAATAATTAATTCTTTTTTGACAAAAAACGATAAGATAGACAGCAACAAAACGAGAGGATTTTATAGAAAACACCACATTGCTTTCTGATCTCATTGCTGAGTAATTTCAACCAATCAGATGTTAACATTTCGAATACTTCGCCAAACATCACGATATACGATGTCATCAGTTTTTTGCGTTGACTTATTGTTGATGTTGTACAATATAACCTGAATAAGTCTATCATTAGGGGAATAGCAAAAATTAAATAATGACATAATAGACAACTGGTTTATTTATTATCATGATAATGATATTTAGTGTAAACGTTATAAATACATGAATTCATTGTATATTTCTGCAACTTACTTTCCAAAATCGGATCTAGAGTTGTAGATGGCGGAGGAGTGGGAGGTGCTGTTATTGGGTCTAACAAATAAAATAAAAGCAGATATCAGTAAAACATTATGATATACAATACGTCATACACATACATTCATAGCGTATTGATATTGTGGCACAGTAAAGCTGAAACCCTTTTAAATTTATATTTTATCTTTTCAAGATTAATTCTTTCTCGCTATAAAGCGCAACGGAAACTCATCGTATGATAATGTATGTAGAGAGCGCTGAATGTCGATAGATGACAATTGTACTTCATTTCGTATATTCCTCAAATGACATCTTGCTATTTGGTTAGAAATATGATGTCTATTTTGCTTGTGTTGTTATTGTTTAAGGTAAAGGGTACAAATGCACCAAAAAGAAAAATTTCATTGAGAGATTTCTTTCTGGATTGCGGTGACTTCCCTTGTCAACTTTTCGATACACTTTGCGGCTCATAAATTGGGCACTCATTTTAGTGTTGTGTTTATTTATAATCCCTTGAAGGCAACATCGGTAAAGCAAAAATTTCCAATGAAAAGATAGTAGATCTACCCCTACCGTATTTCTGTATTAATTTATAACATATACGTGTATCTTTAAACACTCAAATTTGAACAGTTACAATTACGTTTTTAAAAAGAAATTCATCGTTACATGTGATTTAATAGGAATACTTCAGTTGCAAAAGAATTAAAACAAATATTTCAAAATAACAATAATGCTTATATTTTAGCTTAATGTGTTGTTACCTTTTACCTTAGCATCAATACATTGCGATCATTTATCCACTAGAATCGTCACGTTAAAGTAATGGACTTGGTTGCCATGGAAAAGAGACGAGTCAACAAATTACTAAAGGACAAGTAAAAAAGGTTTTTGAAAAGATTCATGAAGCACAACCAATAAGTGTTTTAATATGTGACGTTCCGATGACGAGTACGGTATGTCACTTTCAGCAGACAAATGACCAGTGACGCGTTTTTACACAAAGGTGTAAAATGTGTACGAGTTGTCCACCAAAATCGATGTCGATTCGGCTACGCTGTAAGCATATGTGCAATTTGTTGTGTAGCTAGTGAAAGGGTTCTGTGCCTTAAAAAATGTTAGTAGTAAATGGAGAAACGTGAACGAGTGATATGATATCGTGGTAAATCCGTTTGACTGCTACACGCAGTAAGGATTAAAAGTAACATGTATACTGTAAAGTTTGTTAGTAAACCGATCAATGACTAACGAATACCTACTGTCGCAGATTTTGCAGAAGGCTCGGCAGTTTTCTTCAATGAATATCTTATATTCCGGATTTGTGCAAAAACCTGCGTTGTATTCCTTACAGTTTGGCAGTTTATCCATACATGGGGGTGGCGATGTTGGTTCTAAAACATAAATACATATAAACATATATTATCATGAATAAAAGTTAAATCTGAAGACCGGGATTATAACGTCAGGGTTTGGACCTTGTGGTTGTCCTTATGTGTTGTCGCTCTGGTATATTCTGCTTTGGTGTGTTGACAATCCTGTTCGTCTTGCCTTTTTGTGTTAAATAACTGATATATTTTGCCCTTGTTTGTTGATAAACTGATATATTTTGTCCTTGTTTGTTGATAAACTGATATATTTTGTCTTTGTTTGTTGATAAACTGATATATTTTGTTCTTGTTTGTTGACTTCTGTATGTATTGTTTCCTTTGCGTTGACACGGCAATATGGTTTGTCTTAGTATGTTCACGCTATAGTATAATATGTCTTTGGTAATTAACGCTTTGGTACAGTTGTGGGACCGCACAACGTACCAAAAAAAAGCGTGCGCACACCGTGCATACATCGTTCACACACCGTCCGCACATCGTTCACACATGGTGCGCACAACTGTGCGATTTAGCAATCGTTCGCCCCGTTGTGCGCTTTTCTCCGCACAACTGTGCGATTTGGTATCATTTGTAGATCAAAATTACGGAATGACAAAAATACGGAAGGCTTGTATGCGATAATGTACACTGTGTATATATCTGTAATTTCTCACAATAATCAAGATTATACAATTTCACAATGCGTGTTACACAGTATATATTACAGCGACCGTTAGGCTGTCAAGAATGGGTTGGGCTCCAAGGTAACAGAACAATTTACACCAACCACGATTGTTTTCGCACAACGTCCGTCCATCGTGCGCACAGATGTGCGCAAGCAATGATCGTCCAGCTTTTTATCGTTCGCCCATCGTGCACACACCGTTCACACACCGTGCACACATCGTGCGCACACCGCACATCGTGTAACTTTGTGCGATCCCATAACTGTATAATGTCTTTGGTTATTGACGCTTTGGTTTAATGTCTTTGGGTGGTGACGTTTTGGTATAAGATGTCTTTGGTTATTGACGCTTTGGTATTATGTCTTATGGTGGTGACGCTTTGGTATAACATGTCTTTGGTTAGTGACGTTTTGGTATAATGTCTTTGGGTGGTGACGTTTTGGTATAATATGTCTTTGGTTATTGACGCTTTGGTATTATGTCTTATGGTGGTGACGCTTTGGTATAACATGTCTTTGGTTATTGACGTTTTGGTATAATATGTCTTTGGGTGGTGACGCTTTGGGATAATGTCTTTTGGTGGTGACGCTTTGGTATAATATGTATTTGGTAATTGACGCTTTGGTATCATGTCTTTGGTAATTGACGCTTTGGTATAATGTTTTAATGTGGTGACGCTTTGATATAATTTGTTTAGGTGGTGACGCTTTGGTATAACATGTGTTTGGTTATTGACGCTTTGGTATAATGTCTTTGGGTGGTTACGCTATGATATAATATGGCTTTGGGTGTTAACACTTTGGTATTATATGTTTTTGGGTGGTGACGCTTTGGTATAACATGTCTTTGGTTATAGACGTTTTGGTATAATGTTTTTGGGTGGTGACGCTTTGGTATAATAAGTATTTTGGTGTTAACGCTTTGGTATAGTATGTCTTTGGTAATTGACGCTTTGGTATAATATGTCTTTGGGTGCTGACGCTATGCTATAATATGTCTTTGGATGTTGACGCTTTGGTATGTTTTTAGGTTGTGACGCTTTGGTATAATTTGTTTAGGTGGTGACGCTTTGGTATAACATGTGTTTGGGTATTGACGCTTTGGTATAATGTATTTGGGTGGTGACGCTTTGGTAAAACATGTCTTTGGTTATTGACGCTTTGGTATAATGTCTTTGGATGGTTACGCTATGATATAATATGGCTTTGGGTGTTAACACTTTGGTATAATATGTCTTTTGGTGTTGACGCTTTGGTATAATGTCTTTGGGTGTTGATGCTTTGGTATAATATGTATTTGGTAATTGACACTTTGGTATAATGTATTTGGTAATTGACACTTTTGTATAATATGTCTTTTGGTGTTGACGCTTTGGTATACCATTTCTTTGGTAATTGACGCTTTGGTATAATGTCTTTGGGTGGTGACGCTTTGGTATAATGTTTTTAATTGGTGACGCTTTGGTATAATTTGTTTAGGTGGTGACGCTTTGGTATAACATGTCGTTGGTTATTGACGCTTTGGTATAATGTCTTTGGGTGGTTACGCTATGATATAATATGGCTTTGGGTGTTAACACTTTGGAATAATATGTCTTTTGGTGTTGACGCTTTGGTATAATATGTCTTCGGTTATTGACGCTTTGGTATAATGTATTTGGGTGGTGACGCTATGACATAATATGTCTTTGGGTAGTGACGGTCTGGCATAACATGTCTTTGGTTATTGACGCTTTGGTATAATGTCTTTGGGTGGTGACGCCTTGGTATAACATGTCTTTGTTTATTGACGTTTTGGTATAATGTCTTTGGGTGGTGACGCTTTGGTGTAATAAGTATTTTGGTGTTAACGCTTTGGAATAACATGTCTTTGGTTATTGAAGCTTTTGGTATAATGTCTTTGGTAATTGACGCTTTGGTATAATATGTCTTTGGGTGGTGACGCTTTGCTATAATTTGTCTTTGGTTGGTGACGCTTTGCTATAATATGTCTTTGGGTGGTGACGCTTTGCTATAATATGTCTTTGGGTGGTGACGCTTTGCTATAATATGTCTTTGGATGTTGACGCTTTGGTATAATATGTCTTTGGGTGTTGATGTTTTGGTATACCATGTTTTTGAGTTGTGACGATGTGGGTTTTTTTGCTATCATTACAACTCTTTTATAACACGTATCCAAAATTTCTAGCAAGACTCAACCTTAACTTATCCAAGTACCCTCATATTGTAGCCATCGAATGTACAATGAGTTTTCATAAACAACATTCAGTTTTTAAAAGAAATAAAGTAAATCTTACCTCCGCAAAATCCACAGAATTTTCTACATCGAACTTCAGCCCATGGTCTATATGCCCCAGGAACGCAGACCTTGTCAAATCCGTATTGTCGGCAATTTGGAAGTTTGTCAGCACAGACTAGTAATTTACCAAACAAAGTAATTATTAAAAGATGATATACTCATAAAAATACCAACTGAAATATCTTACTTTTTCAGCTTTCATCTTACAACTTGCAGGCTAGGAATTTGCAACAAAAGAACAAAGGACAAAACAGTAATATTTTAGCTTGAAAATGTAGTTTGGCAATGCTACATTACGTCACTTGACTTGTGACGTCACAGATCAAGTTACGTCATAGATATTTGCTCATCAAAACTACGTTTCTTTCTCCGCTTCAAATGATCTCGTGATAAATAACACGCTTTTTATTTAGTGGCCTGTCGTGAGAACAACATCAACCACATGGATAAGGTGAAGGGCAATAATATATGAATTCATCCACTTGATAGCAAATATCATTAGCATGTCGGTTTTTGTGTGTGTGTGTGGGGGGGGGGGGGGGGGGGGGGGGGGGTTCAGATATAATTAATATAATAAATTATTAGTGTGTTGATGGATAAAGTGATAATCGGATGATGTACAGAGTGCGCTTTTGTCTATTGATAGACAGACCAAAGCAAAGCAAAGCAAAAATAAGTATAACGGAAATCTTCTATACAAAATTTGTACATATATCTTTTTTAACAACAAAATTACTTTTTTTATCAATGACGCATTAATTTTGACGTTAACCAATCATAGGCCGTGTTTCCAATCACCCGTGCCCTTTGACGTATTCATATATGTTCGGTAAATCACTTACAAGGCATGTTGCAAGCGAAATTACATTATAAATAAGTATAGTTGAAATAAAACCATCATCTTTATTACATTGTGTATTAAGAGTTAAGCTTATACTTTATAACTTACCTTCCGTGGTACCTGAAATATTATCAATAATATCAATAATTGTAAGGTTAATAATATTATTATATGTTAATAATATTATTATCTTTATGAATATCAATATTTGACGTTTACGATTATAATACTTATATAATATTATATATGATATCCATATTATTCATGTAAATAAATATGATATGATAATAATATACGCGTATTATAGTTTAAGATGATTTATTAATACAAACCATTCCACTTCGTGAAATAGTACACTTCGATCACAACGCGAACATTTCCATGCGTGAAAACGTGATGAGTGAAATGACGTTAACTGTGTAGTGTTGTCTCAGTGAAATAGTAGGCCACAACACAACTGTCAGTATGTGTTTGATTTCGTAACTGCAGGAGGTAACGAAAACATACTCATTGTCAGAGTTAGAGCATTGTCTCAATGAAGTCGCAGCCTTCCACAACCGTATCGTCGCGCTACTGTCACGTGACAGTGATGTGTCTAACGAATCGTTTTGTATTACGGGATTAACCCCATTCAATTTAACAATTGGGTATTTCTAGAAATAACTCATCGTTGAATCAAGACAAAAATACCTCAAGATAACGTTATGCTTAATAGCGGAAAAAAGAATAATATTTAAATCTCACATTTAGACGGAGTAAAACATCAAAAATGACCCCGTCAACGAGAGTGAGACAGGGGAATGCAATTTTCATTTTTAACGTCGATGTACATCGTATATATTTGTGGGAAATATACCTGTTGCAACTGGGGTAGTGCCCGATGATGGCCCAGCTGTGCCGGGTCCTGATGGTGTTACGGATGGAGGAAGAGAGTTTTGTCCCGCGGTAGATCCTATGGATGGTTCTTCTGTTGTGCCATTGGGTGGATTTTCTGTACTTCCGGTTCCTGATACTTCTGTTGAACCAGCCCCAGGTTGCTCGGTTGATCCCGTTACTGGACCAGACAAAACAGAAAAATTAACGTATTAAGCTACACATCATTGTATTTTTTGTCATGTTTTTTTCTATGATTTGACACTTTACTGTCTAAACGTACAATTCCAAATAATGATTAAAACTAGATGTAACTCCAAGGGGGGCCTTCGTGAATACCCCCGCTTTGATTGATCAGGAATTGGTGAGAGTAATGAGCATGTGGAAGAATCAAGTGAAGAGTTCATCTGCTGCAAGTCTCACGTTACGTAGGTCAGAGGTCGCAGTAGAGGCCACAGTGACCTACATATGGTATGCGACCCACCGCCTTCCATGCATGTACCCACAAACCAAGATGCATAACCGTAGGTGAAATTGTACGGGAAATATGCTTCGGAAACCTTTCTGACGACATTATGTAGGTCAGAGGTCACGGTAGAGGTCATCGTGACTTACATATGGTACGCGACACACCGCCTTCCATGCATGTACCCACAAACAGGATTCATAACCGTAGGTGAAATAGAACGGGAGACACACGGACGGACTGACGAAGCAAACACAATATACCCCGACTTCGTCGAAGCGGGGGTATAACAATTACAGTTACAGTTACAATTTGAAACAAACATGAGCAACTACAAGACTCACCGCCTGGAACTGGTGTGGGTATGCCTGAATCGGTGTTCACAGCTGGTGGAGCTACGGAAGACGTGGCAACGCCTGAATCTGTTGTCATATCTGGTCCATTTGAAGGGGTTGGTACGCCTGAATCAGTTGTCACAGCTGGTGGGCCATTTGAAGGGGTAGGAACGCCTGAATCTGTTGTCACATCTGGTCCATTTGAAGGGGCAGACACACCTGAATCTGTTGTCATATCTGGTCCATTTGAAGGGGTTGGTATTCCGGAATCAGTTGTCACAGCTGGTGGACCATTTGAAGGTGTTGGTACTCCTGAATCAGTTGTCATATCTGGTCCATTTGAAGGGGTTGGTACGGCGGAATCTGTTGTCATAGCTGGTGGACCATTTGAAGGGGCAGATACGCCCGAATCTGTTGTCATATCTGGTCCATTTGATGGGGTTGGTATTCCAGAATCGGTTGTCACAGCTGCTGGACCATTTGAAGGGGTTGGTACAGCGGAATCTGTTGTCATATCTGGTCTGTTTGAAGGAGTGGGCATGCCTGAATCTGTTGTCATATCTGGTCCACTTGAAGCTCCAGAATCTGTTGTGTTTTCTGAACCGCTTGTTGATGGCGTTGTCGTCTCTGTTGAGTTGTCTGTTGTGGAATTATCAGTAGATGGAGCCATTTCGGTAGATGTGGGACCCATCTCTGTTGAGGTACGTGTTCCTAGGGGGAATTCCGTTGTTGTATTAGGGGATGACTCAGTGGATGTTGCTGGGGGAGATTCAGTGGAAGTTGTCGATGGAGGGTCTGGTCCCTTTTCTGTTGTCGTTTTAACCGGTCTGACTGGAAATGCTGTAACACCGAACAAAACATCTGTTGTAAAACGGACAACAAGTCGTATTTTATAGCATATGATATACATAGTCAAGAAGGTTTGTGCTATAATTGTTTGCGATTTAGGACAATTGGATATACTGTAACTTAACAGTTTAAAAGTATTATGCGGAAATACAATGAACAAAACACAAACTGTATGAGTTCGATATCCAACGCTACACATCGTCCAATCGACATTTCTATATTATTCTTTAAGTTCTAAGAACGTTTTAAACTAAAATGAATTTGATGTGTAACTCCCTATTTCTTACGACATATTTTTATAAGTTTCGATTATGAAAGCCTATCACTAAATTATATATATTATATATAGTTTAATTGATACTAGCATATAATCGGACTATGTGCTGTCCACCAGCATCATTTGCCTTTTTTTTGTATAATTTAGTTTCTGTAACAACAATTTTCAAAACAAATAATAATAATAACTTGCAATTATCAAAACATGTTCGAAAACGAGGTTACAGGAAAATATTCAATATGATAAGCTTGCTTTGCCCGCTGTACGCCAACATTGATTTTTTTTGTTTAATCACTTTTCACATATGAAATAATTTCTAATATATCTTACAGACAATAAAAGCAACTTTTAAGGTAAAAGGAGTGTAGTGGTAAACGGAAATAGGAAGTCCATCCCTAGTTGAAACCCAATGTAGGGAGACAGTATCACAATTTCCGCATATTCTAATGTTTAATATTAAACTGATGAATATTGTATATTTATTATTGACAGAACAGTGTGTTCTTTCAATATTAAAGTATTTCAAAGCAATTCAGGCATTAATTCAGTTGTTTTTTTAATTAATGAGTCACATGTGTCCATGTTTCTCTACTGTGAAGTTTTTCAAGAACAATAACTCTTACATGCAGTTACTATGTGTATATGTTTTTTATTATAAAATGTTAATTTTTAATCGTTTAAAGATTATTAATTTTACACAATTTCAGCATTTATGAAATTGATATACATTAATGCAATACTAATCTAAGTCAGTATCATTTTTATTGACATTATTTAGCAAAAAAATGTGTGTTTGATTTGTTTTTCAAAATTCACTCCTTTTACATAAATTTCCATTTAAAATCCTTAAAATTCTGACAACCTATGTTTATTAATGGCAGAAAATTTTCTTTACTTCAAAGCAATATAACTACAAAATTTGAAGAAATTCTACTGAGAAATGGCGACACAATCCTATTACCTTTTTATGTTTCCTACTGTTGGCGTTTAAGTCTATGAATTAACGAAATGTCATACTTGCCTTCAAATACCGTAAAAAATCTTGTAAAAGTCAGCAAAAAGTTTGAAAAAGACATTTATAAGCAAAATCTTAAGCAATGGAAAAAAGCATTTGGTTGTATTTTTTATTTTTTTGTGGGAATAATTCATAATTCAAAAATAGCCAATCAACAAACTTGTCTTCTGAGGAAAGTCAGCCGTTTATTAAAAAAAATATTGGGAATATACTTTTCTACGCCTAAAACATCCTTATTTAGTTGAGGATGAACATCCAAATATTGTAAGGTGAAATCAATGAACAATGGGATATTTTTCATTGCAAAGATGTATCCTTCCAAATTCAAATCAAATGACTGCAAACACGGGTGAATACATACATTTTATGCAAACATTTTTAGAAAAAAAAATCCGTTAAATACAACTTACAAATAGAAAACAAAATCTACAAATGCGTATATGTGTTTTTTTGGTCAAGACGATCGTTTGAAAAATGTATATAAGCACGTGATTTTCTTTTTTCAAGACCATCGATTGAAAACGTAAAAACCTAAAACATGAACAGTCTAAAATTAATAAAATACATGTTGCACTGTGTGCAAAGCAGCATTTTATTGGATTGTAGTTTATTTGATTGTTACATCCCTTCCTCCCGATGATTTCATTGAAAAAAATATTCTACTTCCTCATGTTAAGAGTGCGGTGTTTCTGATTATGCTCCTTGGTATATTGCTTGTTTGGTTGTTACAACACTGGTTTTCCATTTAAGGACAACGTGTTCTTCCTTGGATTGGACATAAATTTAGTTGGAAGGTATTTATTGACTGAGAGTTTCGACTTTCATTTTTAAGGGGTCCCATGTAAATCTTTTCTTCGTTAATACTGTTGTTTTATTAACTTTATGTTCGAAATACGATCTTGTTAACACTTCAGTATTCATTTTGGTGGGGTTTTTTAATATAATATTTGAAGTATATGGAGAAGCGGTTTGTGCACACCTAGAATTAAAAATCACAAAATCCTGTTTCATTAACAAAGAATTGTTTATTTGTGTCATTAATTTTCGCGTTTTTGTTTTGTGTTGTTTTTGCCCCCGCAATTACGTACTGGACAGTAAGTGATAATTGTTTCGTCTGATGATTGAAATATTAAGTTCATTTGTAGTATTAAATATAACTTAAGAGTGATGATTTTATTTGGAAGTGTTAATAATTAGAAGTACAAAAGCATTAGGTCAAAGATGTATCGATGCAAAAAGCCTAATATTAAACTGTGTTATATGGCCATCCGTCAATTTAGGACCCTTTGTTGGAACGAAAGGTCAAATGAATGAAAACTCATGTTTAAAGTGTTCTTCAATTTATTTAGAAATAATGTGAAAGAGAAAATGTACTTAAAAGAATTCTCTATAACGATACAAATCTACTGTACAATTTTTGAAAACATCATTTTCTTACAACGGGTATTCCATGTAAACCTTTCATCCCTATGTAACTTCAGTAGACTCGACCATGCATTGATATGAATGAGTCAATTATGGTCTACAGTGGTGAAAGTGTTAATCCGTACCATAATGAATACATGTAACAACGTTGCAACCACCAGTTTTCCAGCAGAGGTAACCATCTGAACAAATACCTAGTAACATAAATAAACATAATCTTTATTCTTCCCAAACTGCAGCACGTAAATAAAAAATACCTACCTGGTTCTACGATTTCTGCACCAGTGCCCTCGTTCTCAGGGGAGGGGATTGCAGGAGGGGGCTCAAGAGTGGTTGGGGCTTTTGTTGAGGGAGGACTCTCTGTGCTAGTCACGGTGGTAGGGGGCTTCTCGGTCATGAAGCCGTTGGGTTCTGATCCAGTACCGGCTTGCCTCTTTACCGCTGTAATCAAAGAATAGCATGACATCAATTTAGTGTCAACACACTGCCAAAGCACCCTGGCCTCCGTGTCAGACTGAACTATATTTTAAAACATATTAATGCGTCCAAAATTTAGGCAAACATGATCGTTAAAAAGGGCTAAACCTTTTTTTATATATCGAAAATTATCTATGAACGGATTTATAACAGTTCGTTCTATAAAATGACCATTGATTTCAATTCATTGATCATTTCCAACGTTGACAACCTGAGATGTTAAGGATAAGTTTGTGTCACAAAATGAGATGTATTGCAAACGTATCTTGACAAATACTCATTATATTCAACTGTCTCAAGAAATATTATTTATATCTTTAAAAACCAACCTCATTAAGCTCTACCACATTATTTTTTAACAAACCTCCTTAAAGATGGTATGGTAAATTTCAACCCCATTATAGGTATGCACTAGTCAGTGAGAGATAGAAACTAGTGGATGAGAAGTATGTCGTAGTCAATGAGAGGTAAAAACTGGTCGATGAAAAGTATAAACTATTCGATGAGAGATATAAACTTGTGGATGAGAATTCTGTACTAGTCGATGAGAGGTATAAGCAGGTGGATGATAATTCTGCACTTGTCGATGAGAGGTATAAACTGGTGGTTGAACAGTATAAACTAGTCGATGAGAGGCATAAACTAGTGGATGAAAAGTATAAATTAGTCGATGAGAGGAATAAACTGGTGGTTGAACAGTATAAACTAGTCGATGAGAGGCATAAACTAGTGGATGAAAAGTATAAACTAGTCGATGAGAGGCATAAACTAGTGAATGAAAAGTATAAACTAGTCGATGAGAGGTATAAACTGGTGGATGAAAAGTATAAACTAGTCGATGAGAGGTATTAACTGGTGGATGAAAAGGATAAACTAGTCGATGAGAGGCATAAACTAGTGGATGAAAAGTATAAACTAGTCGATGAGAGGTATAAACTGGTGGATGAAAAGTATAAACTAGTGGATGAGAGGCATAAACTAGTGGATAAAAAGTATAAACTAGTCGATGAGAGGCATAAACAAGTAAATAAAATGTATAAACTAGTCAATGAGAGGTATGAACTGGTCGAGGAAAAGTATAAACTAGTCGATGAGAGATATAAACTAGAGGATGAGAAGTATATACTAGTCGACGAGAGGTATAAACATGTGGATGAAAAGTATGTACTAGTCAATGAGTGGTATAAATTGGTCGATGAGAAGTATCATCTCTTCAATGAGAGGTCGAACCTGGTCGATAAGAAATATAAACTAGTCGATGAGTGGTATAAAATTGTCAAATTGAAGTACAAACAAGTCAATGATAGGTATAAAATGGTCGATGAGAACTATAAACTAGTCAATGTGAGATATAATCAAGTCAAAGAGATGTATAAACAAGTGTATAAGTAGTTTAATCTATTTTATAAGTAATATTATCAAATCAATGAAAGGTATCAACTATTTTGCAAAATAGTACGCTTGCAAAACAGCTGATGAGAAGTATAAACTATGTGTAAGATAGTCGACGAGGAAAAAACATATGTTTAAAAGAAGATGATTAACATTCCCTGTTCTGGTTGAGATGTTAATGCAGTCAGTGCATTTTGTTTTGTTCTACAGTGGGTATGTTGCAGGACTGTTTGAACAATGTATAATCATATATCTTACATCGTAAAGCAGGAACATTACGTCTTCCTGGAAGATTTGGCACAGCAAACCCTAAAATATAAAGAAAAGGACATAAAAATATTATAGAAAGGTGGACTTAACATCAATGGGATAGTAACATCAGTATCGGCTTCCAGTTCCACATGAGTTTACGACTGGTGTCGAGATCCAATTTTTTGTCTATGAGGAACGAATTTCTTATGCAACAATAACCTTTTCTTGCAAATGTTTTTTCAATCATTAGTTGAATTTGAAAATTTCACCTTTTTTATCAAACTTTTGATTCACACCAAAATTGAATTAAGGTTTTCCACCACCGTATCGTATTGTATACCCATGGTAATGGCTTCCTTAGTAAATGCAATGTGACTACTTCATAAGCACACTTACTTAAATAATACACATTTCCAGGGAAGTATTGATTTTGATTTGTCATTACTCTTCCAAACGAGGTTATTATTTTCAATGGCCTTTTTGTACATTCAATTATGTCAACAAAGCAATCTACAGATAATTTCCATGTTTTTTTAACCTATTTTTTTATATGCATTGTTTGTAAGGAGTTAATCTGTTTGACTGTCTATTGATGGAAGGCTTCATCATGTTATTGCTACGATGTTTGAGTACTTCATGCAACATTCATTCAAAGTACATCAGACTTGGTGAATTCTTTTTCATTTGTTAAAACCCGGAAAATAACAATTTCATATTGTGACGCTAAGCCACAATTATAAACAAGCAACATTGTTTGATATTGAATTCAAACGTAAATTATAAAAAGGAAATACAAGAATAATATATACACAGTAAACAAGTAATCTAGTTAGCAATCAAACTTGTAAGATATCTTCCCATTTACATTTATGATTTATAAGGAATTCCATTGCAGATGAAAAATATTTTTATTACTAAATCAAGCGTCACAGTTTGTGCCTTAAATTGAGACAAGTTAAAGCAAATGTTACAGGGCATGGTTTTGTATTCAACGAGGTGAAATCATATGTTAACAAATCAGTTAGTTTAACGGAACTCGCCTCGGAAATACATCAAAGCAAGCGGTAAAATCAGGCAAGGCAAGAAAATGATCCATGGATGAAAAGTGAGAAATATTTTAGTGTGAAAAATATTCCAAGCAAACGAGTTTGAATAAAAAAAATTCCAAGCAAGCTAGATAGATGAACATTAAGCGAAAGTATGGAATGAAAAACATTACCAAACAAGTAAAATAGACGAACGATAAAGTAAAACTTGACATTTAAAAAATTCCAAGCAAACGAGTTTGAATGAAAACATTACCAAGCAAGCGAGAAGGATGAACGTTTAGCTAAAGCAGGAAATGAAAAACATGACCAAACATGTGAGACAGCTAAACACGTCTAAGTGAAAACACTACCACGCAAGAGAGAGGCCCTGATTATGCAACATGATTTGATTCCATTACTATGTTACTATACTTTTTCTGTCGTGAGCGCGATGCGATGACGGACAAAAAGAAATTACCACAACAACAGGAAAGTGCAAATGTGCAAACATTTCAAATACCATTCTTCAGATACAAGCAAATTTCAATGTTTCGAATATCCAAGAGCAGCATCACCAAGCGACATCGTTAAGAAATGTTTACTAAACAACGAAAAAGAAAGTCGTCTTTGCAACGTCAAGAAGCAAAACGTTGCCAAACAACATGACCAACAAACATCAGCACATAAGGTTGCTTAGCAAAATCACCACGCACGGTATCAAAGCATCAACATCAAGTAATTTAGCCAAGCAGTGTGATTCCAGCCGGATTAAGAAATAAAGAAATACGAGAGTTGACCTGGTCCTGATGTAGCTGGGACTGGATTTATCACAAAAGGACTGGGAGTAGCTCCTGATCCTGCAAACATAAATTAATAAAGAATAATTTTCATGCATTTGTATGTGCTTTTCATTTACTATAAAAAAATGTAGTATAAATATTTACTGTCAAGATTGGAAAAAATTGACACTAACATTGAAAATAGTTGCGTTTATCAAAAACATTTTTCTATATAACGTTTGACTAATTTGTGATGCAGGCCACTGTTGACCAAGTTAAAAGGCATGATTAACACATAATTACACGAAGAATTATCAATGCATATTCCGTACAGCGGAAAGAAAACTTACCTCAGAGTTAAAAGCAGCGTATTGAACAAGCAGGCGATTATAAAATAGTGTCGCATTTAAAAAGTAAAATGCACGATAAAAATACGAAGCAAACGTGTTTGATTATGAAAAGCAAAACCAACATAAGGCGAAAAAAACAACAAAGCAATATATTTATCATCCATGGCGTTTTTCATTTATTAGTCGTCCCAAATGAAATGATTATAATATATAGTGTTTTGTCAGACAGGAAAAGCTAGTGATTCTTGGTATGTACATAGTAAGTGTCTAACGCTAGTTATAATGGATATAGCGAGCGATATCTCACATATAAAAACAAGACAAAATACCATATCTAATGATGTGACAAAGAATACGTAACGGGTCTAGTGATAGAAAAAAAAGCTATGTATTCTAAATAGTTATAGACATATACAAATATATTATCAAAAAGTGTTCGTTCAAGTTTTCCGTGTACAGTAATGTACGAGCTTTTGAGGTGTGATATTTTAGAGCACTCCTGCATTAGGAGCTCTTTTTTTTAGAGGGGGGGGGACCCAGAAACTGGGGCTCCTCAATGCTTGCATTTCCTATCATTTTATTTCTGTTGACATGTATATATTTTTATGACAGATGTATGTGTATTAATCAAATATTGCTGAAGAAATAAATGCTGAAACAAAAAATAGGGAGGTAATATTCAATGATTAACTGCACAAAAAACGTCATTTGTCCGCAACACCTAAGCACAAACAAAAAATGAAACAGCATTTTCAACAAAAGCTAGGATAAAAACATTCATGATAAGCTCTTGTCCCATGCTTACCGATCTGTGGTGTAAGAGCTAAGCAGAAGAAAAATCAGTAAAAAAAAAACAATGCTTGACCCAAAGCATCATTGTTTAGAAGATGTTGCTTTAAATGACCGATATCATGTTTTCTGTGTTTTACGATTATCAATTTAGAAATAAAATAGTTTATGTCATAAGAAGTATATAATGTATTGTATTCATTAAAACATCGTTGTGAGTAATGATGAAACAATACATCAGCTGTCCAACTTACAACATAACAATTAACAACACATACAACAATACAAAAACCATATACAAACCGCACAACAAAACAATATATAAACTTTACTATAATAAACAACTCGTACAACAATACACAAAGCATATGCAAACCATGCAACATTATGATACCCAATAATATACAAAATATACGTCACCATATTTTACATCGCAACAATATACAGACCATAAAACAATATACAAATTATAGGACATTTCATAAATGATAAATTGCTAACAACACGACAAAACCGGGGGGTCCAATCTAATTGATTGTTGATGAGCTTTCTTCATTTTTGTCCAGGCAAAGATGGCGTCAGAGTCACGCTTCGGGAAGCTTAGGTAAGACTTTTATTGTTGATATCTGTTATATTTGATAAATGACGCATGAACTATTGTTTTGTACATAGACATGTCGTTTTTGAACAACTGCATGATATCTGTACCAGTTAACGGGTTAAAAAATTCATTGAAAAAATATCTTCGTGAATTCGGTAATAATGCCATTTATTTCTGACTTGATATGTGTGAATACGAATTACAATAAACACATCCATTTGTCTAAAGACTAGAAACGGCATTTTCATTAAATTATGTAACGTTAGTAATCTTGGATATTCGTTTAAGAATCCCCGTCCTACTGCACTGTGTTTTTTTTAGTATATACAGTAACCTCCCTTTAACTTCCGGTCTGATATACATTTAACTGTAGCACAGTTGGACCAGGACACTTCCTGTGACAAGGTAGCTCAATGCGTTAGAGCGATACTATAACAGTCAGAGGTCAAGACTCCGAATCTAGGTCTAGCCCCGCTGATTTATTTCTACTCAGAACAGTGTTGTTGATTACATTTTATTTATTTCATCGCAATTGTTTATTATACAAGTCCCACAAGGTATGTGTTCCTTTTCATAAATGGTTAATCAAAGCTACATTTATGCAAACAAAAAAAACAGTTTCCAGCACGTAGTTACAGTTTTTTGGCAGTGAAGGACACTTACAATGTAAATATATGTTGAGTGTCAACTAGAATCCCAGCGTTGATTCGTTGTAATTTGATGTTGTGTTATATGACATATGGTAGGGATGCAGATAACGTTAATGAATGTAACCCCTCGAATTTCGAGAATGCGATGATGCATACGTATTTTCTCTTCCGTATCGGTTGAAACAATATGGCGGAGCGATAACATGATCCCCCTTCCTAAGAGGCTGCAGTGTTTACGACGTATGACTTGCAATCTTTATCAAGCGAATTATTCGATAGGATTCACCCTTTCCTTCCAGAAGGTGTGATCCCGGCGCCATCTTTCCTAAGCGAAAAGCGAAATAAGCCCTTTACCAATCATCAAGGTTGGACACCTTGAAATCGTCACGTTCTAATTTCACGCTATATAATTTGGTTATTTATTATAACAATGAATAAAATAAGCATGGCTAAGCAAATGCGAGTGAAGCTCACCTCCGCCTCCGCTACACAGGTTGCAGTGCTTTCTACAGTTGTCGGTGGCCCAGATATGGAAATCGGGGGCGGTACAGGCGTTCGCTTCATATTGGTTACAGTTGTTGATTTTGTCGATACAAGCTGGTGGAGGGGTTGGTACTCCTGCCAATATGGTATGGCACATATTGAGTTTAAAGTATATATATATACAATACTTTTTTATTCCCCCGATATATTTTTTTAAAATTTAAAGGTAAAGGATCCAACAAGTTGAGCTACGTCACATGAATGACCATGTCTTTATTGCGAAAAAATGTGTTTTATGTCCTTTTCACAAAAGGAGTATTCCGTCCAAATCACATGTTGCGATCCAATGAACAGATCTATAATTGTTTCAATTCAAATGTTTGGAAATAGAAATAGAAAAGACAGCAAAATCACCAAAGGGGTCGAACCAATGACCTTATTACTGCTAAACCAACACTTCACACATATATTTCCATCCAGGAATTACAAATGAACAGAATCAAAGTGAGATTCAAATGTATGGGCCGTAAAGTCTTTGAATTTTTTTTACAGGAAAACTTTATTTTTTGCTACATTATCTTTTATATATAGAAGAGAGAAAAACAATATGCCTTAAAACAATAAAGAAATTTTCTCATGCCTGTGTTTTCCCCTCAAAGATAACAGGAACTAAGGTAGCATCAGATATAAGCGGAAGCAGTAGCCATTTGTGACATGCGCAAAGCTTCACCGAGTAGCTTAAAGGACATCTGGTCCTGTACACTGCATACTATAGCAATTCAAAACCGATTAAATTAATATAACCTGCTACTAGATTATTTGTAAGTGTATTAAATTATAACTGAACATAGCTCACTATTAACAGAGCGATGTAATGCACACAGTTAAGGCCCACACTTCATCATGCATTTGTGTTTACATGTTGATTTCAAATTCTTATAATATCAAGATCGGGGTTGCAATTTTGAACAAAAACGGAAAATTATGTCACCCAAAACACTCTTTGGCTTGTGAGATTGTTAGTGCATAACGAGGTTTAACTACTTACCGGTACAGAAACCACAGAAGTTCCTGCAGTTTTCTTTAGCCCAGCCCTTGAAGCTACCCTGACAGGAAGATTGACCGTACAATCTACAATCCACCTTGTCGACACACTCTGGAATAAGAGAACAAATTATATTAGTTTAATTTTTGTTTAATCAATGTTAAAAATTATTATATGCCTTAATGTTAAGTTCCATATAACAGATTATAAGACAAGAACATTGTTTGCCGTCAACATTAAGATTTTTTTATTTAGCTTGAATTGTAATTGATAAAAAAGATACAATTACATGAAAGCTGGCTTATGAAGGTACATATGTTTGCTTGATACATATCGGCATCATAAATACACATTCATCCCTCAGTATGCACCTTCAACACTTGCACAAGACATTCTACATGCTTTTAAACATTTTATGACACTATATAGATCTTAGACAACAGCTGAAGACATGAACAGCACGTGCCATCGAAGGTCACGTGCATGTGTACTGGACTTACGTTCTGGAGAGATGGTGGTGGTGATGGAATCCGCTATCTGGAGTTGCTGAACTGTTGAATGATGGAAATAAGAAGTAAGCATTCATTTCCTCCAACTTACACAATTATACGCTCTAGGGCCCGGATGGTTTAAAGTGTGATTTTGAGATTATTTGAAATTTTACAATATATTTATTATTAAATGCTTATACATACAATTAAATTTTGGCATCGTTGAATTTTGATACACCCGACTGAAAACTTCAAATCAACCGGATTTGAACAATTGGGTTCTGACAGATTATTAGAATCTATCACTCTTGTGTGATGTAGACAAAGAAATATCAACCCGAGGGTAGAAACCCTCATGCTAAAACTCAAAACTATTATCCCGGGGGTTGATTTGTCTGTCTGCATCACACAGGACTAGTCTATTGTTTTTCTTCAACAATTACTTACCGTTAAAACAACATGTAACGGTAAAACTAATGGTACGTGCCATCACCGAAGCTGCATGAAATATCGATGATGCTACCCTGGTTGCACTACATCAAGTAATGCCGCGATGATAAAGTTTTCAGAATAACAAAGCATGTGAGTTGCTGTTTCCTTGGGTAGGTAAAGACTAGCTTGATTTTTGCCCTAACAGAAATGGAAACTCACCTGCGAAACGTGGAAGAAAAGAGTAACGCAACACGTAAGACTGTGGTACTGTAGCAGCATTTATAATCTATTCGGTACCCTTCATGGAGTAGCACTAACATTTGGGATTATAGAATCACAGATGTAGGGTGAAGTGTTTTCACTTTTGACATACTGTATCTGTTACCAATTTTAAAGATGCAGCTACATTAGTTCAATTACGTGTATGACAGTAGTTTAGGCGTTATGATTCTACAAATTAACTAAATCGAGATACATAACCATGCTGATCAACCATCACAAGTTTGGGGACCTTCTTCTCCTACAATTCAAATATTATATCTAGAAAACCATATGTTTCTCTTGTAAATACATTATTCAAGTTTCCGATTGGGGGGGGGGGGGACAATGGAAAATGACGTCGCAAAGCATTGTTATTTGACATGATAATTAAAAGATTCACCAATAAAAAAACGGCCATGGTGTTACCAGCTAGTGGGTCACCAAACCTATTGACAAGCTCCTAGCAGGACCCATGGTGGTTAGGGGAGAATGTGTACAAGTATCTCTTGCAACAACACTGATATCGTACAGTTCCATTTGCAAAATTTACCTGTACATTTTCGGCAGAAGTAGCGACAGTTTTCTGCAGCCCAGGTTCCGTACTTAGGGTCATTACATACGGTCTGTCCGTACGCCTCACAGTTTTTAATCGAGTCCACACAGGCTGGGGCGGGCGTAGTAGCACCTTCGTAAAGCAACAAATCACTCAAGTTACATGCGTGACAAATGGTACAACACCTTCGAAATCATAAAATGTTCTAACGTAAAGAAGCATCTAGGATACGGGAAATCGTTAGAGGCTCATCATCTAATATCTAATAGACTTAGTACAAATCACTGAAATAAGGCGGTGCTTACAATACCTGTTGCAATGATTCCAAATTTGCAATTAATTTTTTGCTTCAACTGAAGTTTTCATTATATATAATGTATACCTTCAGTAAATCATCAGTTTAAAAAACTAACTACTGATATATCACGGTGTTAGCATTGTCAGTACTGATGAGAAAAAGCATAAGTCCGTTTTCGCAATCTCAATTGCTTCAACAAAACCTTCCATTATATATTAAGTACGTATGCATTCAGACATCAATTATGTTGTCAGTTGTTATTAGGCTCAAATTATAATGCAGCATCTACTTTGGCGTGAAAGTGTTTGAGCCTTACAACCGTGCTGCGAACAGTCCAAACCTTTTGCTATTAGAGGCATTCCTATTAGACATGGACGCTTACAGCAATATCGCCATTGTCAGTGCTTTAAGGTAAAGCGTACCACTGCATCAGTTTTAATTTCAAAAAAGAGTTCCACTCTTAAGAGGTTGTTTTTTTTTACTTAGAGTATTATGATACTATCATACCCTCTATATAGAAAATGAAGCAACCTAAAAGAGGTTATTCTAGCTTAGAGCAATTTTCCCTGTCAGGTTTTTCATATGCTTTGTGACCATTAAATTGGACACCGATTTTAATGTTGTTTTTGTATAATTCCTATATGACAACCTTGGTAAAGAGGCGGATTTGTGATGGAAAGGTTCCGAGATCGACCCCTGCAGGTTTTGTTTTTTTTTTGTTATTTTTTTTTGTTTTAGTTTAAAAGATTCAAATTTCAAACAACTATAGTACTGTCAACTGCATAACAACATATCATCTTTATATATTTTTTTCTTTTGCCAAGGTGGTCTGAAACGAATACTTATTATTTTAAAATAGTGGCAATGGTAACAACACATTTTGACGTGTTGGTACCCTTGCCCATTAGTCAGGCTATGTACTAAAACGAGTATCTGCTAATATGGTCTCGTTGTGTTGATTCGGGATGAAATAGTGTTCTTTCGTTTGGACCTTAACTCATACGTTATTAAACAAGAATATTCATGAGAAAATTGCGTCCTCAATAAAAGACTTCATCGGTTTCATGTAAGGATTGGACGGCATTTTTTCAATTTAATTCTGGTATGAACATTGACAAAATGCCGTTTAATCCTTATATTACATTCTAAATTTGTAGTTATTATTGACCTAAACAAAGATATTTCCTGCTATTTTTTATTTTGAAATGTCTTTGGAAATTGCTGAACAGCCTAACATCATGTTTGATCCTAAAGGTTGTCTCATGTGTATCGAGGCGGAAGGAGAAACTTTAAATGACGCTGATCCAAATGCGTTGATAGCCCTTTGAACGCAATTTCTTATGGTAATGCTTTTAGAGGAACTTGCAATGGAAATGTAAATATACGTTATGTTTATTCTTTTTTTAATAGAGTTTCCGTGTTATATATGGAAATCGAGGTAATGCTGTCATGTTTTCATAGTACCAGACTTACCGTGACAAAATCCGCAGTAGTTAGCGCAGTTGTCCTTTGCCCATTTGTCGTAGGGAGCAGCGCACGCCTCCTTCCCGAAAGCCACACAATTGGCTTGTTTATCTACACAATCTGCCGGTAAATAAGTATATACATGTATACTGTTGTTATAGATTTAAATCGAACACGCCAAGTCTACAACTGACTGCGATAATCATTAGCCTAACAAATTAATTTAAACAAAATTAAAGCAACGGTAACTTAACATTAACCTATAATACCAACACAGCCCTGTCAGAGTAATACACTCGATATCCTACAACAGTATCAGAGGAGAAGTTTATCAGAGGACCACTTAAGAATTGCCTGAAATAGTTGTCTCAGAGCGCTGTTTTAAATATTGAGACGCTTACCCTTCCGGAACACCTCGTCTTATTCTCCTTGTACTTGTTGAGGTGTCCATATTCATTTTTTTTTTATTTTTTTTTAATTTTGCCCTAGTTTTATCGATTTTGAGTTCGAATTATTGTTTTGTTGACGTTTCGGTCTACTCTTATTGTTTGTTTATTATCTCAAGACAGCGATGCCAAATAGCTATTTCAAATTGACTACCCAATTATGTTTAGAGTCATACAAGAGTGCTGTTTTAATCTGGCTACAAAATTATGCTAAGGCAGTCGTGTCAAAGTGCTTTTTTAGTATACTACATCTTCTTTTGTGAAGAGACAGTCATGTCAGGGTACTATTTCATTTCAACAAATTTTATTGCAAAAAATATGCAAAGGGATAGGGCATCAGGCAAAGTCTATGTAAGCCTTCTCCTTACAACTTCGGTATGTTATATGTACACTCAATGAAATCATCCAACAAACATATAAACAATTCATATAGTGTGTCTCCATGTCCCCACCGTACCAGGTATAGTTATGATTAAACAAATCTTTTAGTGTTGAAAATGTACTCTGATATACAGTGCACAAATGCATCGATTTCTTCATCACATTCATGACATCCAAAGGGTACTATATTTAGTATAATACATCATACCAAATCATCCGTGTCAGAGTGCTGTAATAAATAGCCGATGATACAACATTATCTCAGGACGTGTTTTTTTTGCTAGAGTGTTACATTAAATATAATACAATATTATCTCTACAAAAATCATCATTTCAAAACATTTATGCCAAATCTGTGTAAAACATATTCTTCAGGTTATTTAATGAATAGACTTGCATAGGATGGAACATGTATTTCTATTTTTATTAGGTTTGTAAAATAAATCAAACTATTGCAAGCCAACTTAACATTTATTCAAGGAGCAATGTCGATCCCGCATTTCATAAAACTGTATCAGAAATCTAATATAGTATTCCGTCTTTGCGTATTGCAGAGTTTTCTTCTCTTTGGAGCAGGTATTAATTGTTACGTCATTGGTTTGTGTGAGAAAATTACGTCGTTTTCTCAAAAATTGATGACGTTACTCTCACAAACAAGTGACGTTACATCATATATTATATAGATATCTTATATAGTGACGAGATTTCACATTATACAGATATCTTATATAGTGACGAGGTTTCATATTATATAGATATCTTATATAGTGACAAGATTTCATATTATATAAGATATCTTATAAAGTGACGAGATTTCACATTATATAGATATCTTATATAGTGACGGTATTTCATATTATATAGATATCTTATATAATGGCGGTATTTCATATCATATAGATAATTTATATAGTGACGAGATTTCACATTATATAGATATCTTATATAGTGACGAGATTTCATATTATATAGATATCTTATATAGTGACGAGATTTTACATTATATAGATATATTATATAGTGACGAGATTTCATATTATATAGATATATTATCTAGTGACGGCATTTCATATTATATAGATATCTTATATAGTGACGAGATCTCACATTATATAGATATCTTATATAGTGACGAGAATTCATATTATATAGATGTCTTATATAGTGACAAGATTTCAAATTATATATGATATATTTTATAGTGACAAGATTTCAAATTATATAGATATCTTATATATTGACGAGATTTCAAATTATATAAGATATCTTATATAGTGACGAGATTTCATAATATATAAGATATCTTCTTTAGGGACGAGATTTCACATTATATAGATAACTTATATAGGGACGAGATTTCACATTATATAGATATCTTCTATAGTGAAGAGAATTCATATTATATCAGATATTTTTATAAAGTGGCGGTATTTCATATTATATAGATATTTTTATAAAGTGGTGGTATTTCACATTATATAGACATCTTATATAGTGACGAGATTTCATATTATATTGATATCTTATACAGTGACGAGATTTCACATTATATAGATATCTTATATATTGACGAGATTTCGCATTATATAGATATCTTATATAGTGACGAGATTTCATATTATATAGATATCTTATATAGTGACGAGATTTCACATTATATAGATATATTATAAAGTGACCAGATTTCATATTATATAGATATATTATATAGTGACGGCATTTCATATGGTATAGATATCTTATATAGTGACGAGATTTCACATTATATAGATATCTTATATAGTGACGAGAATTCACATTATATAGATATCTTATCTGGTGAGGAGATTTCATATTATATAGATATCTTATATAGTGACGAGATTTCACATTATATAGATATCTTGTATATTGACGAGATTTCACATTATATAGATATCTTATATAGTGACGAGATTTCATATTATATAGATATCTTATATAGTGACGAGATTTCACATTATATAGATATCTTATATAGTGACGAGAATTCATATTATATAGATATCTTATATAGTGACGAGATTTCATATTATATAGATATCTTATATAGTGACGAGATTTCACATTATATAGATATCTTATATAGTGACGAGATTTCATATTATATAGATATCTTATATAGTGACGAGATTTCACATTATATAGATATATTATATAGTGACGAGATTTCATATTATATAGATATATTATCTAGTGACGGCATTTCATATTATATAGATATCTTATATAGTGACGAGATTTCACATTATATAGATATCTTATATAGTGACGAGATTACATATTATATAGATATCTTATATAATGACAAGATTTCATATTATATAGATATCTTATATAG
Organism: Mizuhopecten yessoensis; assembly: GCF_002113885.1. Classification (NCBI taxonomy): domain Eukaryota; kingdom Metazoa; phylum Mollusca; class Bivalvia; order Pectinida; family Pectinidae; genus Mizuhopecten; species Mizuhopecten yessoensis. The sequence goes on along the minus strand of NW_018479932.1, from coordinate 35,495 downwards.
TGACGAGATTTCATATTATATAGATATCTTATATAGTGACGAGATTTCACATTATATAGATATCTTATATAGTGAAGAGATTACATATTATATAGATATCTTATATAGTGACGAGATTTCACATGATATAGATATCTTATATAGTGACGAGATTTCATATTATATAACATATCTTATACGTAATATGAGATATCTTATACATCATATGAGATATATTATACAGCATTTAATTTCTATATAAGATATCTTATATGGAATATATATATTTATTATATCTCATATACTATGTAAGATATCTTATACAGTTTTATGAAATTTGGGATCGTCATTGCTCCTTGAATAAATGTTAAACTGGCTTGCCATAGTAAACGATTTGTTTCTGTCGGGCTGCAATTATGAAATCGTGACGAGTTTCGTCAAACTCATATAAAAACTTAAGATCATTTTCAAGTGTTTTGATTATTGTAGATAAACACTTTCCAAGTCATTCTAAAAGTCTATAATCCTCCCATATAGACTTTATATTTAGTGTCTGTTTTACATGTAATTTAAGAATCACGATTTCTGTATCGTCACTTCTTTATCATTTTCTGACGTCACAATAGGGCATATTATAAAACTTAGTTTGTGAAATATTGGACAAAGTATATTCGACGAAAAACACAAAATTATTTTGATAAATATGTTTCAATGCGTGAGAGATGATGCTAACAAGGCAATACAGTGACTGATCACAACAGTACATGCACTGGCACAGTATACATGCAAAAATACACTTTCAAAAACGTCGCGATTGTTCTTGGACTCACCTTTTACTGAAATTCTTCGATTTGTGTCAAGATCACAAAAACATATATTTCGATTTTGGCTTTCTTTTGCATCACCCATAAAGCAGAAAATCTCGAAAAAAAGACACGCGAGACCAACCGGCGATCACGCGAGATCATCCGGTTTTAACGCGAGACCAACCGGTGTTAACGCGAAATCAACCAGTGATCACGCGAGAGAAATCGTGTTTTTACTGACCAATCCAAGTATGTACAAAAGCTCACAAACAATCCAACAATAGGCATACAAACAGGTAAACAACGCACACAAGCAGGACAAAGTCTTACAACGTCGGGTCCCTTTTCGAGTTTTCATTGGCCCCAACTAAACAATATCTCAGCAACAACATTGCGACAAGACGAAAAGCACTACATCTCTTCAAATATAATTAGCAATTAACCTAAACATAATATACTTCATTTGGCATGAATCACTTTATTTGAAACTGTTGGATAAATTGATGATTGCAAAGATTATGGCTGGATTTTTCGATGACTCAAGTGATATGAAAATAAACAGGTGACCGAAATGAATATAGAATATGACATTGAACCTTGGGATAGAGATCATTCTTATCAGAACAAGCGATAAGATATATATTGTAGATGGCGCTTTATACATCATATCCTGTACTGACATGTAAAATCCGGTTCAATTTCAGGTAATTCTAAATGGTTGGTTTATTAAATCAAAACACTCTATGAAAAGGATTTAATCAAAAACTATTTTGGTGGAAACACGTTGCTTTTAAAATAAAGGATACTTTTGTTTTTCGACTTGCCGCCCTTATTATAATAGAAGAAGCTAAGTTTATTCTTTTCTTTCAAAATTCTAGAAATGCGTTCGGTTTTTTCTTTTTATATGCAGTCTTTCCTCTTTCGGTTCAATGATCAACTTCGTTAAGATTGCACTCTCTCTCTGTGTATTGTAATCAATTCTATGTTGACGTGCTCAATGATTTTTTTGTAAATTGGTTGTAAAAAACATTTGTTGTGCTACAAACGGCGATAATCTCTTTAAAGGAACAAGGGTTTCTATCTTACAATTTTTGATATTTCATAAAAGAATAAAAAAATATTATACAAACTGTAGATACCGCATGACGTCTGATCAAGTTTTGAGAGCTAGCCGACGTATGATAATAGTTAGCAACGAACGAAGAAGTGGTTAGAGCATTATTTTCAAACTTCAGAAATCAGAAAACAAAATCAAACTAGCACATACATATTATGGATGTTATACGTCGCCTGTGACTTGAATCAAAATTCCTAATGAAAAATCAATATTTAGATAAAAACAAATAGAAGTAAGAGGAAAGGATCATGCATGGATGATATAAAATTAATAAGCATACTTATATCAATCCCGCCGATAGGTGGTAGTTGTGGGACTTGAGTTCCAAAAAACAGCTGAAATCCGCTATCGTCTCGTTTACCATCTTCACTTACAACAAGCGTACCTGCTAAACACAGAACAGCGACACACAAAAAGGACAACATATTTGTTCGGCAAGATTGACAGGTATTTCTACAGTACACCATACACTGTAGACCGACCAATGCCGACTACGAAAAAGGACAGGATATTTAATTATTCAGTCCCACCACAACTCTCTAGGACGTAAGATAAGATAAGGACAGATGGTGCCACCTGTCGGATTCCCGAACGTAGACCAAACTATGGCGTCTGTCCGATACGACACGGTCACCGCCACAGACTTGGTGTTCTGGCGACAGAGGGCAAGTCTTAGGCCACACTTCACGTAAAATGTGTTGTTCGGGGTGTATATCTGAGAGCCAACATTTTTAAAATGTACCTGTAAGACAACCTGTTTTGATAGAAATTGTAGTATTTTCCTCAAAAAGTGTCTGAGATCAAATAGGTAAATCTACCTGTTAAACTTACCTGCAATAACTCAAGTACATGTACCACATAGATAATGCAGGGACTAACATAATTATACAATCATGTTTTAATTATCATAAAATAAGCTAATACATGTCATATTCAATATGTAAATCACATAAAAATATACTGTATGCAGCACAATTAATTATAATTTAAGAACAAACTAATTAGTATTTTATTTATTTGTTAAGAACACACTAAATGAGTATCTTATCTTTTAGTTAACAAAAGAATATAGAAGTATATAATTGTAATTTACAGATACAGATTAGAACAATGTAATAAAGTACATTATTCAATACGTATAAAGGTGATTTTAGAATAAAAGAGGAATTATTCAACAATCAAATAAATTTGAAAGTGAAATTAAAAGAGGAGACATGTATAAGAAGAATTTTATTTTATGAGCATTCCTAAATAAAATAAATTCCCCATATTCATGAAATTAGGGAGAATGGTATGTGATTTTGGTATCGCGTATTAAACATGTACAAATACCATGCACATATTAGTAAAACGTCACCAATGAAATTCCTTGCAATTCCAAGAGTTTTAATTATTGGAGGAAAGTTTAAAACAAAGAAGGTGTCTGCACAAAAAGGTCCGTTTATCCGTGCTTTCTTTTATTTTTCGATATCTATTTACCACAAATTGGTATTGAAATGTTCACTCATTCAAAATGTTTTATGAATGTTTGTGCGTCGCATTGTTTTCAATGAAACACAATTGACAGAAGATAACTCCAACAAATTTAGTCATTTGAGTGATTGACTCTATGCTATTTGTTAATTAAATCGGACTGCAAAGCGTCGCGTTGACAAAGATGAAAACGAAGCTCAAACTGCAACTCAATTGGAAAAAAAATGTGAGCAAACAATGCAAGTGTTGATATAAATGTGTAGCTTTTTGAAAAAAAGGCCAATATGATTTGCGTATTGGGTGCAAAAAAATAGATTGCAGGCTAAGATGCTGGTTTTAAAACATCTTCAACTCTGCCATAGACTATCTCTGCTTGTTTTCATAACTGGACTCGTTCAAAGATATCATGTTTATAAATCGTCACAATTTAGGAGAAACAATTCGGATTTGAAGTCTTAAAAAATTATAACATAAGATGCTTTCGTTTCCTTTAATTTTCTTTTCCCTTCCAACATACCTCGAAGACAGAATGTTGTTTCTTAGTGACAGAAATTAATCAAAGAAAGTGTGGCGAAAACAGAAAGAAAATTGACTGCAGTATATTCATTTTCGATATTGAATCATACTATCGTGTATGTAAAGTAAAGGTACGAACAACAGATACGACGTTCAGTATAGCCTGACACTACCTGTAATGACGTTGCCTGCGGTAACACTACGTCACCAGTTTTGTTACCTACTAGGTGTACCGAGTCGTGCTACTAACTGACTTTAGCTTATCCTTTCCTTGGCCGCGTTTGTAGCAACCCCTAATGATACAACCAACCCCTAATGATACAACAATCAACCCCTAATGATACAACAATCAACCCCTAATGATACAACCTATCACTAATGATACAACCAACCCCTTATGATACAACAACCAATCCCTAAAGATACAACCAACCCCTAATGATACAATAACCAACCCCTAATGATACAACCAACCCCTTATGATACAACAACCAACCCCTAATGATACAACCAACTCATAATGATGATACAACAACCAACTCATAATGATGATACAACAACCAGCTCATAATGAAACAACAACAACCCCTAATGATACAACCAATACCTAATGATACAACAACCAACCCCTAATGATACAACCTATACCTAATGATACAACAACCAACCCCTAATGATACAACAACCAACCCTAATGATACAACCTATACCTAATGTGCAACAACCAACCCCTAATGATACAACAACCTATACCTAATGATACAACTAATACCTAATGATACAACAACCAACCCCTAATGATACAACCAACCCCTAATGATACAACAACCTATACCTAATGATACAACCAATACCAAATGATACAACCAATACGAAATGATACAACCAATACCAAATGATACAACCAGTACCAAATGATACAACCAATACCAAATGATACAACAACCAACCCCTAATGATACAACAACCATCCCCTAATGATACAACCTATACCTTATGATACAACAACCAAACCCTAATGATACAACCAATTCCAAATGATACAACCAATACCAAATGATACAACCTATACCTAATGATACAACAATCAACCCCTAATGATACAACAATCAACCCCTAATGATCCAACAACCAACCCCTAATGATACAACCAACCCCTAAAGATACAACAACTTATACCTAATGGTACAACAACCAACCCCTAATGGTACAACAACCAACCCCTAATGATACAACAACCATCCCCTAATGATACAACCTATACCTTATGATACAACAACCAACCCCTAATGATACAACAACCATCACCTAATGATACAACCTATACCTTATGATACAACAACCAAACCCTAATGATACAACCAATACCAAATGATACACCCAATACCAAATGATACAACCAACCCCTAATGATACAACCTATACCTACTGATACAACAACCAACCCCTAATGATACAACCATCAACCCCTAATGATACAACCTTCCACTAATGATACAACAACTAAATCCTAATGATACAACCAACCCCTAATGATACAACCAATCCCTAATGATACAACAACCAACCCCTAATCACACAACCAACCCCTAATGATACAACAACCTATACATAATGATACAACAACCACCCCCTAATGATACAACCAACCCCTAATGATACAACAACCAACCCTAATGATACAACCTATACCGAATGTGCAACAACCAACCCCTAATGATACAACAACCTATACATAATGATACAACAACCCGCTCCTAATGATACAACACCCAACCCCTAATGATACAACCAACCCCTAATGATACAACAACCTACACCTAATGATACAACTAATCCCTAATGATACAACAACCAACCCCTAATGATATGATACAACCAACCACTTATGATACAACAACCAACCCCTAATGATACAACCTATACCTACTGATACAACAACCAACCCCTAATGATACAACCATCAACCCCTAATGATACAACCTTCCACTAATGATACAACAACCATATCCTAATGATACAACCAACCCCTAATGATACAACAACCTACACCTAATGATACAACTAATCCCTAATGATACAACAACCAACCCCTAATGATATAACCAACCCCTAATGATACAACAATCAACCCCTAATGATACAACAATCAACCCCTAATGATCCAACAACCAACCCCTAATGATACACCAACCAACCCCTAATGATACAACAACCAACCCCTAATGATATAACCAACCCCTAATGATACAACAATCAACCCCTAATGATACAACAACCAACCCCTAATGATACAACCAACCCCTAATGATACAACAACTTATACCTAATGGTACAACAACCAACCCCTAATGATACAACAACCAACCCCTAATGATACAGTTTAGTTGCGATTTGATTACTTTATGATGTGTGTATCATTAGTGATTGGTTTTACCATTAGGGGTTGCTACACACACACCCATTCTTATTGTCCACCGTTTAAGATCCTCTCTACCTTTACATACCACGCAGCCCTTCTCTATTGTCCTCCTTAATGTTCCCTACCACGTACTTCTTCTTATCGTTCCTCTTTACAGTTCCCTTATCCCATTCGCTGATACATACCTTTTTTAATTCTCCATTCTGGAAGGTCCCCTTTAACATTATCTGCCACGCTTCTTATTCTTCATCATTGAAGCTCTTTTCCATTCCAATTTTCGTATCCTTTTCCTTGAACTTCCAATGAATGTTCTCTTCTTTCGTTTCATCACAGGTACATCTTCTGTAAGGACATTCGTTTGTGCTTGCCCTTTTCACTTTTTACATTTATATTATTTCGTTTTACAATTCTTATATCATTTTGTTACAATAACCCATTGAATTCAAAACATTATCCCTTATAATCAATATTAAGTGCAAAAATATGTATGTTAAGGCTGTGTGAGTCATTTCTTACATCCAATCCTTCATCCCCGCACACAGATCTTTGGGGACATAAAAGCGACCAAAAAATATCTGCTGCACCCATTGCAAATTTTAAGATATCTATCTCTCTTTCTTCTTCTAATTATCTAGTACCTAGCACCTTCCTTGACAATACCTCAATTTTAGCTATAGTGTTGTTGAGCTGCGTGCCTTCGGCATGGCATTTCAGTGAGATAGCACTATAAAGTCGGCATCAGGTTCGCGCTGTCACAAGGAGGAAAGCACATCAACAAACACTGTCCCCTGCGCAAGCTCGCATACACTTCACACATGGAGGCACGTCCTTAAATTACCTTAGCTGTTAATAGGACGTTAAACAAAATAAAACCAAACCAAACCTTTCAAACACCTCAAGCAGTTTCACATCCTCTCTTTCTTGTACTCGCCCCTTCTCTTCCCGACCTATTTACCGTAATCCAAGCCCCTAGCGTATCTGCTTTATGTTTCCTTTCCTACCCTTCCAACCCCTTCTTGACTCATTCCTTTCAGTTCCAGTCTCTACCCTACATGCATGCTCCCACATATCCTCGAATTCGTCATCTTCTATGTTTGATAACATCAAACTGTTTGAATGATTTCGGACCACTAACGGCGTAACGCCAATTTAAAAAATAAATTTGATGTTTACCACCTGACGGAGCTGGTTACCATAGAAAACACAATCTTGTTCCACAAAAACGGATGTTTTGCCAATTTGTAAAACTGTTTGTTTAAAATGTATTTTGAACCGAAGGGGACTACAAAGAACTAAAAATAAATATGTGGTTTTTTTTATTGTTTTGAACGTTGATATACGGTCTGAAATGCATATTGTATACGTTAATGATGGTATAAAACACAGTTCCGTTCAGACATGTTTTCCAATATGCGCATTGGAGAATATGTTTGAACGGAACTGTGTTGCATGTCATCATAAATGTCAAAACTAAACAAGTCAAACCTTTGTTGATTCTATTACCGTAGTGATTTATTTGCAAGTAAGCTGACAGTGTTTAGAACAATGTTAAAATAAATCTAGGTCAATAATAAGTACTGAGTAGCACAGATATTATACGTCATAATCGACGGTAATCAGTTGTAGAAAGGTTCCTACGCACATGTAAACACTGCACTCTAGTGTACCACACTTACTAACCTCGTGTGATCGTGACTTGTCTACTCAAGGGGTATAACTGACAAGACGAACTACAGACGCTATAATTCAAAAACATTTCCTTCACCAGCCAACCCACGACCGTTCTCGTGGACGGGCCGGGCCATTCCTTGGCCGGGAAGCCGAAATGGCTGTGTTCGTCACATGTACTAATTAATGTGATTGTTTTTAGATTTGGTTAATTATTTTATCACCCTACTGTTCACATCATTAGTTATACCGAAACGTGTTATAAGTGAAGTCTTTATCAACACAATAGAGTTCATTGTACTGGACTCGTCCACCAAACGACAGTCTGACCTACAAACCTATTTTGTTGCAACATATCCTTGACTTGGTGAGATTTTCGTCGCCATCAGCCCTGTTCGTTGTCATGTTAGAATACTTATGGGCGTTTCAGTAAAATGCAATAATCTTGCAAACATCCAAATTAGTAAAGATCAGCTGAATTCTAGACTCTGAAACGTCTATCAGTATTTTGTTCAAGCCACAGCTATGGTCATTTAAGGACGTGCCAGGTTTTGGTGGTGGACGAGAGGCTGAGCCGGATTTCCCGGGGGAAAAATACCAACCTACGGCCAGTATTTGGCGACTGCCCAACGTAGGCCTCGAACCTGCACGTTGTATGCGACATCGCCTGTTAAATATCAGAACAAAGCAAAATAAGGAACGTATATTCATGGGTTTTTTTTCCAATGCTTAACCCTAAGTTTGTCCATTTAGCTTTGTATGTTCAATATGGCGATGCAAACGAATTAAAAATAGTTATTAGGTAGACTCATCGACCTGAAAATCCTGATATCGAATAATGTATCAACACAATAATTACACTTGCTCTACATTGTTATTGTATAAACTTACCAAAGACAGCTATGAACTACGAGACCATTTGTTTGTTTTTTCCCCATTCTTGGATTTCTACATCTATACCGCAGCACCCAATCCAAGGGAAGGGCATCACGTGACTTTTTATGACAGCCTGTTTGGAAATAATATTGGAAGTCAATCAATGCCACTACCGAGGAAAGTTATGAGGTATGTGACCTATGTACGATAAGTTGTAATGTCTGACATGCGCTTTATCTCATAAATCCATGTCCACATGTAAATATGGTGTATTTTTGCCGGCATATCCATTAACCAGCTTCGTTTTACAATGCTGATCCGGTACCCCAGCACGATGAATAGATAAATAATCGGTGATGATTATTATATGAGTTTCATTTTTAAAAAAAGTATACATCTAATACTTATATACCAGGATTTTTTTGCCGCAGTTCGATTTTCGTCTTTTTTGCCCTCCGTAATCATAGCCAATTTATCATGACAGCTGGCAGTTGTAAGAGATATAATGAACATAGTTATCAAATGTGAAGGGCAAAATTAACATTGAGCGAAAATGGATTTTACTGGCGTTGGTCGAAAATTCGCATTGGCGAAATTTTCCCTGTATACAGTAATAGTAAGAAACTCCCCGAGCCATTCGGAGTTGGGTTTGACTTTTATGATTTGATATCCCCACATGAATTACAAATCCGTTGACATCATGATCATAACACGACTCTGAAACATCTCTATTTTGTCTTTTTTATATCTTCGATATGCAAACCTTTTTTTGTCACAGTAGTAATGTAGAAAAGTTCTCCGTGGTTCTTCTTCCCGACCTTATTGGCGCCGGTATTGAGTCTCTGCAATCTAGAAATGATCCAAACTCAGTAGGTCAATTTTGGACAGACATCAATACAGTAAGTAAACTCTCTTTATTTTATAGTTAAATACTTTTTATTGTCAAATAGTATCTTCCCATATGTAAAAAGGGTTTCCATTTGTCAGAAGGCTTAGAATCGAAGGGAAACATTTTTAACATGTAGGATCCTGTGCCTCACGTTTTCAGAAGTAGTGTTTATATATATTAATTTCATCCGATTCCCACACTGGGTAGTATTTATACAAAAGTTGATTTCATGTTCTGACAAACAATTTCAATTTGTTGATGAATTGAACGAAACACTTAATGTGATCACACATCGAATAAATGATGGGGTATTGAGAAATAAAATCATGATATACTTTTTGTACTGAGATATGGCGGAGGGGAAATAACTCTTACAAATTTTGTTTGAAAATCGATTTATTTATTTCTACTGATCATGACCCCGTAGGGTTTTTATGGGGTCACCACGTGACGATAAAGTACCAGTGAATTTGAGGTGTTCTTGCAAGAGGTGCAAAAGAAGAGTCACAGTGTAAAATGGAGGATCTTGTATGATATGGTCTGAAGCCAGGCTATCACTATAGCAAAGAAATTATTAACAAAAATATGTGCGTGTATAATGATGGACTATATAACCAGGGTGTGAAAATGTTGGACGGAAATAACCCTTTGACCTTAGTGAATTTGAGTGATTTCCCAACATTTTCTAATCCTGAGTAATATGTTCGACATAAGATGCAAATACATGTATATATTGATTATATCTATTCTACATTTACCGCATGAAGTTGTAATCAAAATAATGTACTTTTCAGGCGCGTAGCTGGGTATACGCTGATACGCAGGTGAATCCACTAAATTCTCAAACACGCCTCTCCTTTTTTGTCTACTTAAGTATTTGTAGAACAACATAACTTAAACCATGTAGTTATATCAATTATTCTCTTCTTTTTTTGCACGTGCAGACTTTTGCTAATCAATGCCTCGTTTTCATTTCACTCATGTGACGATATTGATATAAAAATGTTCGGACGTTAACCAAGTTTCAAGTTTTGACCCAGTGGTCATGTTGTACCAGGTTGACATGAATGTACCTGTACACGGGAACTTTTAGATAAGAATTTCATACCAAAGCTTACTCGTGCCAGATAAGTCACACATACACGGCGCACTTGTTTACATTTGCTATACGAGGGAGGGATTTGGAATAGCGTTATATTTTAATGGTTTGTTGGTAAATACAATATATGTGCTCAACATTAGTAAAATGTAGGATTGACAGGCGAAGGTCCTGATTACGACCCTTTGGTTTTTTTCACTTATAATTTAGGAATTTATTTCTATTTTTATTTTAATTAAATCTTTCAATAATCAAATTTCGAGAAACTACTGTAACTCTGTACAAGCATTGTATTATGTTTTTTCTCTATTTCTATTTTTTTTTTCATTTTTTTTTTACATGGAACTCATCTCTAGAAAACTCCGCATCAAACATTTCATAGTTCTGCAAATGGTGATAACATTTTTTAAACCTACTTGTACTCTCTACCTTTAATATACTATGTACATTTAAGCATTGAACTGTTACCAGATGCAGTATACACTCGATATGAATGCAATTTGGGTGACAGATGAGTAGAATGTCACTGATGTTATGCATAACTCAAAATCCCGAAACCGAGCCCCTGTGTGACGACGTTGACAAACTTGGTAATTTCGTATCTAGAATGGCGCGTACAATAATTTTGTGGTACCTACACATCCTATAATAAATCTATATTGTCATAATTTGTCAAGTTGCTTTATTTTTTTGCGATGACCTGCATTGGTAAATGCTAACGAACACAGAAAGGTCTCTGACTATAGGCCTATTGATACCGAAAGTATCTGGCGGCCATGTATGTTCCTACACTGAACGAATCACTGTAAATTGCAGTATACAGTCTCATATACTGGAATTTGGTTTACTAACGACATATGGGCAAATGCAACACAGAATGTAAATATACATGTATCATCAATGGCGCTAAGAATTTCTCAAACGTTCATAGATGAAGCTGGTTCTGCCCGGCAGATTTTCTGTATATAAAGGGATGCTGCACAAACTTCTCTGGTGATCAACGGGCTTGCAGCAGTGACTGTTCAATATAAACGGTATTCTATACATGTAGATACCGGCCATAACACATTGAGTTGTATAAAGATTGATTAATTGATTGATAGGTTTTACGTCCGCTTCACTACCGCGTATTTCGGTTATCCAGCAGACGAAGAACAGAAAGGAAAATGAGCAGAAGGGATAAAGTATGGAGTAAAAGAGTAGAGGAGGGGGATAGTTTAGAGAAGGGGCCGCCTATCCTATATATATTAACTGTATAAGTCTAGTTTTTGTAAGACGGCTCCTATGCCTAATAATGCCTTAACCTAACACTCATCGTACAGCATCACCAAGCCAGGACCGGAAGTGAGGTACTGTACCGCCTCCAGCCACATCAGCCCCTGCCTATTCTATGAATTTGGCTTTTATATAAAATTTGGCAGATATTGATTATTATTTCATCATTCGTTGATCCCGTTATTCCTACCTAACTAATAGGTCCATATAGCACCATTGGCCTCCCTCCTTTACCCGCGCTAACCTTGTAGGGTTTGACGCCGAATAAGCGAGAGGACCTATTTTATGGGTCGTATTATACAGTTTTTTAGTGGTTATACAGTTCTTTCCTATTTTATATCCACCGTTTAAGCTTTGAACAGTCTAAATACGGCGTACCGGTTCAGATTGTACATCTCCCCACGGTGGTACATATATATGTATCCAATTGTAGGTACTTATTTAGACATATATATGCTCGACTAGACATAAGATTGCTGTGGGCTGGCAGACTCGTCCTTTGAATAAACGGAACTACCCGCACGTGGTCAGAACACATACGTTGCAGCTATCGTATATCAGTCGGTGATTGGTTTGTTTTATGGTGGTATTTTCTTTTATGTATCCTTTATTTCAACTTAACTTTTTATCCTGCTTTCATCCCTTGTTTTTATTAAAAGTGACTTTCCCACCTGTAGGATGTATGAGATATATATTGCTATAAACGATTTTCGCTAAGTCACTTTAGAGTTATTTCCCTTATTTCTTGGGTGTCATGGGTGTATTATTTTGTTTGTAGGTTTATACAATAAGTGATGTGGTATTTTTATGTTATGAGAATCTGCTACCTTTAGTTATAAATGGACAAAGCATATTAAAAGTTTTTTCTTCCATCTTGGATTTTAATAAAAAAAATTACCAAGGACTGGTAAAATCCAACAGCAGCTAAGGCAAAGTGTAAAGTTAACTTATCTAAAGCAGAAGCATACTCTCTAATAAATAAAGCCATAGACAATAAATGGATAAAAACATGGAACGAGGTAGGGCAAAACAATGTATTACGTACTATAATAAAGGAACCAATTAAAAAAAAACACTATATGGCCATAGTAAAAGTGAAGACGTTACAATAACAAGACTGAGACTAGGTACAACCAAACTAAACGGAAACATCAGTATTATGAAAAAAGATATATCTCCAACCTGTCCTAATTGTAAAGAAAATGAAACAATAGATCATGTTTTTTGGCACTGTCACAAACATAAAGAAGAAAGGAAAGAATTAAGAAAAGAACTAAACGAAAATAAGATCAAAATCACGACAATTTCTGAACTACTAGCAATTAAAGAATCAGAGAGATTAATACATAAAATTCAGATAATTTTTTTGAACAAAATAGACTTTTTGAACAGGATCTAGAGTTATGGACATGAGACCATTAGTCAAGGGGAAGGAACTCCTATAAAAAAATAAAAAATAAAAAAAATAAACATGAAATATATCTCAAAGTTTTGTAAAGAGTGACGTTTCTTTAAATAGTGCTGAAGTGAAAGTCCTTTGCGTATAGAGTTATTTCCCTTGTTGAGTAGCAGCGCCGAAGTTTTGTATTCCTGTACTCAATTCCGCTCTTTGTTTGATAGTTTTGATGAATGTTTTAATAAGAATATAAATTGAAAAAAGCATACTGAAATTCGGTAAAAATTACGAAACCTTATATAAGTATAAGGAAGGGGTGAAGAGGAAGTTGGCTATTCTAACGAACACGGGCAGTAAATCCCAACACGAAACGGTTCAAGGAAGACAACTCTTCTATTCTTGTAAACGTTTGCAATTACAACACTAACTTGTTACAGAGGTTGACAAAACTCACTGGAGAAGCTACTGCAGGGCACTAGAGACAAAATATTTGAATTTTCGAGTGGCATTCAAACTTCAATGAATGCTTAATAAGATAATTGTCATCCAAACGTTTAGCGAAAAGTTTCATCATATCTCTAGCATGACGACACACAGTGAAACTCGTTCGAATAAGACGTAATAGCGAAAGATGTCATCATATCTCTAGCATGACGACACACAGTGAAACTCGTTCGAATAAGACGTAAAATCGACTTTCATTGTGTGTCGTCATGCTAGAGATATGGTGAAACATTTCGGTAAACTTCTGCATTTATTGATTTCAAAAATGTGATTAAACGTTAGCACTGTTCTCGTAATCACGAAACAGATGTTGGAATAACAAGTTTATAAAAATGATGTGATGACCGCTTGGTACACATACTAATATTAGAATTCACCTTTAACCTCGTTCCCGCACCACTTTCTGGTGACAGGTGAAATTTCATATAATAATGATGTAAATAGAATTGTTCTTTTTCTGTGAATATATTTTTACAATACAGTGACCTTTTTCCTGAACAACAAATATACCGTGTACCAATCAGGTCCCTATTTCAGTACTACAAGGCAGATTTTTTTTAATTTAGATAATCTTTTAATTCCAATAACGCTGAATATTTGGTAATTGGGTGGTGCAGTGTATAACGCACTTGCCTTTCACCAAGACGTCAGGGGTTCTACCTCCAATCGGACGTGAAAGGGTATGGGATCACCTGCCCGACCACGTGGGTTTCCCCCGGGTACTCCGATTTCCTTCCTCTGTGCGCTTCCATTCCGGCCAACAAGAGTAATTAATATAAATTGAAAAATCTTGGTTCATAAATGTTGTACAATTAAGATCATTTTTTCCTGTAGTCCTTTAAGGGCGTTCCAGGTTTTGGGGGAAGGGAAAACCGGAGTGCCCTGTCAAAACCACCGACCTGCGACCAGTACCTGGCGACTGCCCCACATAGTCTTCGAACGTAGACGGTAATTTTAAAGATGCTTTAAACCACTCTGCCACCGCGACCCATATCCAAGATGTTTCTCTTTCTTTGTCGCAAGAGACACATCTTAGTCAAGTATCATACATAATAAATTATCCATACTTTTCATCTTCGAATTTAGACATCGGTCTGCGTGCTCTCCGCACAAGCGACAAATCGACTCTGATAACACATACAAATGTCGGTGGCAGTAATAGCGTTTGGATGTTCTGGTAGAGTGGTCCTTTTCAGACAATTCTGAAACCGACATTGAACGTATTAAACACTCAAAACTGGTATAAGTGTCTCAATGAATGGCAAGCTACATGTAACTCAACTTTTATTTAATACTGTATTATATATAATTATATAAGAATAAGATATTTCATAAACTTTATCATTTAAACATATCTAACGTAATAGCGATACATAGTTTTAAACGTCTATGTGACGGTAAAAATATATAAAAAACAAAACACGAAGACGATATTTTGCTAGCGCTTTCGTCCATTTCTTCAGGCGATTTGAATTTATTTATGACGTCATATTGAATTTATTTCTTGTATAACATACAAGATATCTAATATGAAATTTCTTACATACATATATATATGAAATTTGTATGTTACCAGTTATGAACTTTTTATTGAGGTGGATATATATTTATATAAACATGAGAAATACATATTAACCGATTCGAGGGTTCACATTCAGAATGTTCTAACGTGTGATTGGTTAAATGAAAGTAAGTGTCACTGAAGTTGGCCTAAAAGCTTTGGTAAGCTCTGCTCAGCTCACATTTACTCTTGATGACGTTTCATATTCGTGTCTCTCTCGAGGACAATTTGCATATGATGTAGCTTCACCAACTTGTAATTTTGTCAACGTCATGGAAACTTGTCACGTTCTATGGTTTGGTCATGAGATGTTGACTCCAGTTTGTGGAAACAATTATTATTGAGCGAATGTCAGTGTAGACAGTATATATTATATATTATTTTATAAGATGTCAAAAAATATTAGATGAGACACATTTTGCCTACATTCTCATTGTCTGGATCATAATCACGTGACTTTTTTCGATATTGACTCGGTCGTGCATTTTCTATTTTTAGAAACAGCAGGTCAATATTCATTTTACGACGTCATTTCAATGCAACGTCACAATTCTCTCTGCCAACTGCAGTGTTTTCCTCCTGACAATTTGCATACGTTCCAGCTTGTTAAATTGTTCAAACATTATTAAGTATCTAATATAACAATTACTTTTTATTTCGGCAAATATGTGGTCACCTCAGCTAAAGTCCATAATTGAAAAATATATATTATATAAAAACACAGATATGGGAAATCTGATATAAACCCTCCCGACAAAAATGTGAAAACTACAGAACATGCAGACATGTCGCTGGATTTACATGGTTAGTTTCAGATTTTATTTAATTTAATGTACATGAGCTAACGATTTTATTTCGCATTATGAAAATATTGGGAGACATTTATACATGTTCGTGTTCGCGTAACTCTTCAGAAATCGATTGGTCGCGATTTGGTTCCGTCGGTAGCATTCATATTACAATATCTAATTGTCAGTATCGCGAGAATCTCCGACATTCTTGATATCCTTGATGTAATTTTTCTTCGTGGTATATTTAAGAAATAACCATGATTATATTTGCGGTTATACGGTATATACCGGGGGGAAAATGTGTGCACTTGGCGGGGTATTTACAAAAGTGTACAAATTGTTTACCCGGTATATCCCCTATAACCCCAATAATCGAAAAAAGATAGACAGCTTATTTTATTTCATATAAACGAATATTAATTTCTAATAAAAGCAAAATGATTTTTTGAACAAATACAACATTGCGCAGTAATTTCAACCAATTAGAAGTTGGAATTACAAATACCGTCCAAAACGTTGTGGTATACGTCATCACTTTTTGTGTTGTCTATCTTTTACGTTGTACAAGTCTAGCATTGGCAGGATAGCGAAAATAATTTGAGTATATTTATTATATTAGGTCGCATGTCTTTCATAAGATCTCTTAAGACGAGAAATATATATATATATAATATCTCAGAAAAGATACATTAGGTACATTGTATCTTACTATGTATCAAGATAAATATAATAGAATTCTTATACCTTATATAAGATATAATGAGATGTTGATATCTTACCCTCCCGGCGGAACACCTGGTCTTATTCTCCTAGTATTTTTTCAAGGGTCTCCATGAATGTTTTTCCATTGCAAATATTTTTCTCCAGTTTTTACAACTTTGTATTCTGCTTATCGTTTTGTTGTCTCTTCGGTATTCTTTTTGGTTTAGTTTTTTTTTTATATTTATATATATATATATTATGTAAGATATCTCAATATGAAACCTTATCGACAATAAAGATGCTTTATAAAATATACGAGTTATGTTATGTAATATATAAGATTGCTCACAAAATACATGATAAACATTGCTCCTTAAATCAATGTTACGTTAACTTGGCATATATATGTATTACAATACCATTACATCTCTACAGGTCGGGGTTCGAGAAAATAATAACCCAGCTGTTACCAACTGCGCATGATCGTAAGAGGCGGCTAATGTGGGGAACCTCCTACAGAATTGGGGTTTTGCTTTTGTGCCCTCTGCTTGGGGACACAAAAGCGAAAAAAAAAAATTCTGCAGTTCTGCGCCCATTGCAATATTTGGGATATTTCTACTTCTAGCTATCTTTTATTGCCTAGCGCCTCGCTTGGCAGTGCCTCACTTTGGGCTTTAGTCTTGAGCGTTGCCCAGGTGAGGAAGGCAATGAATTTTGTCCCAAAGTCGGAACATACAAAGGTCCGTAACAAAAGGTAACTATTATTCCCTGTTTGACGTTCAGCATTGAGGTTAATGACAACAACTGGTTCACCCGTTGTCAGTATAATGTGACCTTCGACATGGTATTTCAGTGAGATAGCACTTTAAAATAGGCATCACAAGGAGGCAAATACGCCAACATATCCTGCCTCCGGCACACATACACACATTCACGCATACACGATACACATGGAGGCACGTTCTTAAATGACCGTGACTGTTGAAAGGACGTCAAACCCTTTACAAACCAATAAAACTAATACCATTAACAATACACTCAATTTTGAAGTTCGATATTTCGATTCACCAACACCAGCAGGATTGTCCCCTCAGCCATGCAATAACCTGTCTAAATTAAATATTTGTCACTCGCCTTTGGACCATGGAATGTTACATTCAGATGGGAAATATGAACCACTGGTCCCGGTGGGAAACTTACTAACTGATATTGATAAAAAAAATTCGAAACGTTTAGCTCACATACAAATGTACTGGTGTTGCAATGTACCACAAAAGAATGGTAACGTAGTAACGAACCGCCTCCCTCGCAGTGACGCATCCTGTCGCCCATATCATATGCCAACAGCAAGACTATCATCAGCCGTCATTATTTATTGAATGCAGCACGAGGGTACATCAATATAATGAAATTGCTACCGATAAGATATTTGCCAATGAGCTGAATAATGTTACTAGGGCAACTTAAAGCTAACGCTAGCTCCCGTGGGGTTCCCACAAAATGGTACATGACGCGACCCATACACGTCGACGGGTTTAATTTATCACTACGCAGTTTGAAATAAAAAATTCATAGATTGGTCTTCTGACCAATTTGCTCCATAGGGTAAAAATGTAAAGTTGTGTTCACGTAAATGACGACTCAACTTAAGGATTTCACTTGAAAGTGTAGAAAGGGCTCTGACTAATACCAGCGCAAATATAAATTGGATCAGCGCACTTGTTAGAAAATGGACCTAAAAGGAATGTTCCAGGCTATCGTGATGATGGGTCAATGGAAAGACTGTTTTGGGTCCAGAGGAGTTACATGTAGGAAAACTTGAAAATACATGTAGTCAATAATAGAAAGGGAGGAGTCGTCAAGGGACGATATAAATGTCGGTATGCGTAAGCTTCGTAATCCCCTCCTGTCGTTTTCTTCATCCCTCACTAGTTATAGTAAAGTAGTCGCCTGTACGGAGTACGACTCGCCTGTTGCTGATGTGACTCCCGTGGTTTTATATCGCTCAGTACATGAACTCGCGGAGTATGTGTCCAAGTCTCCAGCCAATAGAGTGAACTATGGAACATAAAAAGGAAGTATGAATAATTCATTAATGTTTAAGTAGATATGGGTCCTGTGTGGCTGAATTATTACAACATCAACTATCATTAATGGTAGCAAGACCTATTGCCGTCCCGCCAAGCAAGCCAGCAGGGTGAACTTTGTGGAAATAAATAATACTTGTAAAGGAAAACGCATTCGGGACACCTCGCCCTGATTACAGTATCTTCCATCGAAGATGCATTCGGAACACCTCGCCCCGATTACAGTTCCTTCCAGCGTAGATGACCGAATCGGCCGAGAAGTTCCGAGTGTCGAAGATGAACAAATATGCCGTTTTTTTTCCGAATGGAGAAATACGGCCACTTATGCCGACGGTATTTGAAATAATCACATGACGTACGGGGACACAAAGTCAGACGTGACATCGACTATATATGTATATATACGCGACTGCGATATATTCCGACGTAATGAGGCGTACTCTGGCGTACAATTACACACGCAGAAGTACAAGAAAACTCATTTCACCCGCGTAAAGCAACATAATGCGACATAAAAACATATTCAAATACATTTTTTTAAATGTGCCGACGTACTATGAATCACACCGATGTACATTATTCCCATATGCACTTTCTCACACGTCGACTAACCGTGAGATACTCTGACGTGAAGTGACATTCTTAGACAAATTATGTCATGCGCCGACGTACAAGGTACTGCAATATTAATAATATACTCCGACGTATATATACACGCCACATGCCGACGAACTGTGACATGCGCCGACGTACAATGTACTGTAATATTAATAATATACTCCGACGTTTATATACACGCCACACGCCGACGAACTGTGACATGCGCCGACGTACAATGTACTGTAATATTGATATACTCCGACGTATATATACACGCCACACGCCGACGAACTGTGACATGCGCCGACGTGATGACGTGCTCCAACGTGCAATGACACGTACTCTTACACGGTTATGGGACTTACTCTTGAGATCGAATGAGGGTCATAACGGATTTGTTGCGTAGAAAACTTTTTTTGTCTGAAATGAAATAGAATTTAGAGCTCTCGCGTCGAAACCAATATAGAATTTAGAGCTCTCGCGTCGGAACCAACATAGAATTTAGAGCTCTCGCGTCGGAACCATCATAGAATTTAAAGCTCTCGCGTCGGAACCAATATAGAATTTAGAGCTCTCGCGTC
This sequence comes from Mizuhopecten yessoensis, assembly GCF_002113885.1. Taxonomy (NCBI): domain Eukaryota; kingdom Metazoa; phylum Mollusca; class Bivalvia; order Pectinida; family Pectinidae; genus Mizuhopecten; species Mizuhopecten yessoensis. The sequence goes on along the minus strand of NW_018479932.1, from coordinate 15,153 downwards.
GGAACCATCATAGAATTTAGAGCTCTCGCGTCGGAACCAACATAGAATTTAGAGCTCTCGCGTCGGAACCAACATAGAATTTAGAGCTCTCGCGTCGGAACCAACATAGAATTTAGAGCTCTCGCGTCGAAACCAATATAGAATTTAGAGCTCTCGCGTCGGAACCAACATAGAATTTAGGGCTCTCGCGTCGAAACCAACATAGAATTTAGAGCTCTCGCGTCGAAACCAACATAGAATTTAGAGCTCTCGCGTCGGAACCAACATAGAATTTAGAGCTCTCGCGTCGGAAGCAACATAGAACTCAGAGCTATCGCGTCGGAACCAACATAGAATTTAGAGCTCTCGCGTCGGAACCAACATAGAACTCAAAGCTATCGCGTCGGAACTAACATAGAATTTAGAGCTCACGCGTCGAAACCAACATAGAATTTACAGCTCTCGCGTCGGAACCAACGTAGAATTCAGAGCTCTCGCGTCGGAAGCAACATAGAACTCAAAGCTATCGCGTCGGAACTAACATAGAATTTAGAGCTCTCACGTCGGAACCAACATAAACTTTTAGAGCTCTCGCGTCGGAATCAACATAGAACTCAGAGCTGTCGCGTCGGAACCAACATGGAATTTAGAGCTCTCGCGTCGGAACCAACATAGAATTTAGAGCTCCCGCGTAAGAACCAACATAGAATTCAAAGCTCTCGCGTCCGAACCAACATAGAATTGACTTGTTACTCATAAACAAATTGAATTCTTCAGATTTTCCTTTGGTTTTTTCTGCTTAGAAATCCTTGACAACGGTTTTATTTGCCTTTCGCTTTCTTCGCTGCCTTACTTTTTAGCTTTTTCTGTTAATTGTTTGTCTGCCCAAATTGCATCTTTTTTTCAATTGGCATATGGTAGGCAACTCTCATTATATGATCAATTATACCGATTGAATTACAAATACTGTGTTATGACATGTTAATTCGTCAATTTCCGAAATTTGAATGGCCTACATTGTATGTGAAAATACCCCATGTTTCAGTTTTAAAGAGAATGTCGCAATGTTCCCGTTTAATGTGACATTGACTCTCAATGGAAAATCAGAGGTCACCAGACCACTCTACTTAGTAGCCACATGCATGACAATGGAAACCAATCGGGAACCGTCGGCACTTTCCGTTATTTTTTTCCGTTAACGGAAAGTGCCGTCGGCGGTTACCGATTGAAAGGAAAGAAGCACTCTTGTGAGAAACGTCATAGCAGAAGTGACGTATCGCGCATATTTCAGTTATCTGATATACAATAAATCAATCTAAAACAATCGCTAAGCATTAAACTTCTGGACTATTCAAGTCCGACATATTCGCTCAATATACTCAAATGCATTTTGACATACTCCAACATATACTGCATTGTACTCTGACTAACGGTGACATAGGCCGATCGACGTAGCGGTGACATATACATGTATGCGTTCGGACGTACAGTCATATACGGTGACATAGGCCGATAGACGTAGCGGCGACATATACATGTATGCGTTCGGACGTACAGTCATATACGGGGACATAGGCCGATCGACGTAGCGGCGACATATACCTGTATGCGTTCGGACGTACAGTCATATACGGTGACATAGGCCGATAGACGTAGCGGCGACATATACATGTATGCGTTCGGACGTACAATGATATACATGTACCTCGACGCACTGTGGTGTTTTCTGACAAAATACGATTCACTCCGACGTGGAGAGACATGCATACACAGACGTGCGGCGACGTGCGGCGACAAGCTAAGTCGTACTGAGACATATTCCGACTAACTGTGACCTATGCTGACGTACTGTGTATGCTTCGGATCCAAGTACCACTGCCCAAACTATTAAAGATCTATTTATAATAGTTTTTTTCCGGTATGACTTTTTCTTTGCTTAATAATTTCTGAAGAGAAAAAAAATCCTTGTAGAAATGTAATGAAAATAATAATAAGGTGAATTAAAAAAAATAAAAAAGTTTTATGAGTGTGAAATTCCAACGGGTTCGACTTACCAACTGAGCTATGCAACGGGAGTGTATCCAAAACGAAAAAAAGGGGGAGGTTCCTCGTTATACGAAAAGCTACAACTACTTGGAATTTTCTAGGGTATTTCCCGCGGTGGGAGAGGAATCCTTTAAACAACTGTTATATGCGCCGCCGAATGTGGATTTAATCCCAAGAATGTTGACATGTACTCTCCGATCAATGATGACTCACACAGACACGTAAGCGTAAGATCAGATGAAATACAAATGGAGGCAAAATAAAGTCAATATGAATTACATGCATTTTATCAAAATTTATGCAAGTTTTCTTTAATTTCCGGTTTCGCTTGGCTATAGAGACTACTATGCCAGAACACAACTGTTGGCGTGCTATCATGTATTGCCAATCTCATTGTCTTCATATAATATATAGCTAATTGATTTCAGACAATATCCTAACTGTGTGTTAATAAGAATAACTCAGAAAAGCATCACGTATATCTAGTCCTGTGACGTATAGGTTTGGCTGTCTGTCTATTACGCACAGTCGTATATACTTCATAGTTAGACCACTGCTAATTGCGACCGATGCAAACGTTTGTGAGAGTACCAATTACACTACAGAACCTAGAAATATTACAGATAGCATTGTACGACTTACAAGCCTAGAACTCGTATCACTACTATAGCCAATTAGTGTGCTTTATAACCAGCAGCCCGAACATACCATGTGCGTGTTTTTAGTGATATTTATTGACGCCAGTAACATCCATACATGTACAAGTATGTATACAGCAATTGAAGCGAACCGAACCGAGTTGATTACTTTTTTAACCATATTTGTAATAAACATACACAGGGACCTGAGCATTTGTGATAGTTTAGTAATGCATGACCCTTAATTGATGTGTCCAGGGTACATGTAATATTAGACGTTTTAGGGTTATATATCAACTTCCGGTAAAAATGCAGCCCCAATAGCTCCCGATGGAAAATCCGACCCCACCTAAATTCCGAGCATGAAAAATCACTTTTCTAGTTAGTGTACAAAAACATGCTTTGAAAGATTAATAATCTTTTTAACATCTTCCTATATCAAACACACGCCATTTCGATGTTTCACATTTTTTCGCAACCTTATTGCTATGTGAGGCATTGACGTTATGCTCGTGTGACGACCTCCATCTCATTAGCAGGTCATTTTTCCAATCAAGAAGAATTTCCCGAAAAATTGCACAGGAACCCGAAACATGTTTGATGAAGTTATGAGCACTCCAAGTGCGAGGCCTGGACAAATCAATTTGTGATCAAACATAGCTAAACTGTATCAAGTTCTTAGGTCCCTGTGCTTACATATTGTTTCCATTACAGTCAATGACCTCAATGAATCCCCCTTTGCAATTTTGTTTCAAATGAACGTCAATCCACGTCCGCTCTTTCCCAAGACCTCTTCTTTTTTTTGACACATCTCCCTGTGGACATCACTTAGATTTCGCCAGCATTTTGTTAACATTTTCACAAAAAGTCTCAAACAAAAAATACCTCACCTATCAAAATCCGTCTTTCGCACCTACACACATGCACGTACGATGGCCGACAAGAGCCTGGCAAAAAGATACGAACTTTCATATCTTTTTGTACCACGGTACACTTTGATATGGTACACAAAGATATGAAAATTCAAATCTGTGTGTACCATGTAAAAGTGTACCATGGTACATAGAGATTATAAACAGCTTTACAAAAACACTCTTTACTTTCACATGTATATGTACCAACAGCCGATATCAGCCGGCAAAAAGATATGAAAGATTCACTCCTTTTAGTACCGCGTTACACTTTTATCATTTCTTTTTGTACCACCTATGGTACAAATAGATATGAAAAAGTGTACCATGAAATCACGCGTTACACTTTTTTCATATCTTTCTGTACCATGGTACACTTTTGCGCGGTACAAAAAGATACGAAAGCTTCTCTCCTTTTAGTACCGCGTTACACTTTTTTCATTTCTTTTTGTACCAACTACGGTACAAATAGATATGAAAAAAGTGTACCACCAGAGCATCGGAATGTTGTAATCGGGCACTATGACCAGAGCTGACCCCGAATAGTGAAGCCCTAATTACAACGTCGAAACAAGTCGTGAAGTTCATTTATCACTTCTGATGAAAAACAGAGTTAGTTGCAATTGTGTAAGTATAGGGGCCTTGACAGGGTCTCCAAAAGGGGTAAAGGACATCTGAATATTTTTGTCATTTCCCTTGTTTTGATAGATGTCCAGATTAAATAAGAATCGTACAACTAGCTCATCGTATTTCCCCCCAAAAAAATTAAAAAGGTAGACTATCCTTCGAAGTAATTAAATTGATTGTCCCCTTGTCCCCTACGGACCCCGTCGGCGTTTTCAACTGATTTGGAGTTTCTTTCATTTGAGAAGTTGAAGCAGATAGAATACATTAGAAATGTAAGTATTCGAATAATAATCCATAATGACTTCCTTTTTAACATAAAACATTTATAAAATTCGGTAAAGGATATTTATTGAATAGTTGATTTCAATTTAAATGAGTAAGTAATAGTTTGGTAGCTCATTTGGTGTAATAAAAATAACAGACATTCCGTGCGATAACATTTCATTGTATGTGATGACAGCCTTATCGGGGTATAATTTGTCATACTTGGTAACCTTTTCGTCTGATGGTTTCACATGTTTCTGTACCATGGCTGTTTTCGGCCGTTATTTTGGTACAGAATGATACAAAAGTAACGGGTTGATTTTATTTCTGCTTTCATATCTTTGTGTACCATGGTACACTTTTACATGGTACACAAAGATTTGAATTTTAATATCTTTGTGTACCATATCAAAGTGTACCGTGGTACAAAAAGATATGAAAATTCACATCTTTTTGCCAGGCTCTTGTCGGCCATCGTATGCACGCATACACAACACACATGGAGGCGCGTCTTTTAATGACCTTAGTTGATGATAGGACTTTAAACCCCTATACAACCAACCATTAACCTGTCTTTCGCATGAATAGCCACTTGGCACACCCCTCCCACGCATTGACTTTTTCCTTGAGTGTCCTGCCGCGAACACTCTTTCAAATGAACCCTTACATGCTATAAAGCTTTCTCGTACAATCTCTAACATTTCCATCAAACTAAGGCCGATAACATAGACTGCTTTCCCCCCCTTGCCTGAGATAAATGAAGGTATTTATTCTGAAAAAAGCAAATGTAATCAAGTGCTGATGGTGAATACCATACCAGCTTGATCGGATTTCTGACAAAATCTACGTATTAGATTTTGACATTTTATGAATTTTTAGATATCCGCACGCAGCTCATTATCAAAATAGGAACAGAACCAATCATAGAGTTGTACAGTAGTTACACCTATAATAGTTGCTACATAATTTTCAGGGATTCTACAAAACACTTTTAGTATACGGTGTTGTTCCGTGGTCTGTGACGTCATTCGCCGACGATTCAAACACAGGAGGGGCCGCGGTGGCCGAGTAGTCCAGGCGTCTGACCGTCTACAACGTTAACCACTAGCCCTCCAATAGGTCGCGGGTTCGAGACCAACATGAAACAGTACAATAATGTAGCCAAGTACCAACAGGAGGTCGGTGGTTTTTCTTCCGGTACTCCGGCTTTCCTCCTACACAAAAACTTGGCACGTCCTGCAATGACCAAAGCTGTTATAGGACGTAAAACATAAATAAACGGAATATAGGAATTATAAGGGTAGTTGAATCTACGGAGAGGAGTTATCGATTACAGTGTACGATTCATGTGTATCTTACGATAAGATAAACAATTAATGGCATTCCCTTTTTCTATTTTTTTTTAACCATTTGTGAGGTGTGAAATGTTTTATCTCATTGCATTGCAATGTCTGAGTTAAACATCCAGAGGAGCTTGCCAATGCATGTTACTCAACCGATGATACTCGTTGATTACACATAAACAAACTTAAATCGACAGAGGCCTGGAGTCTTCCATATTCTTCGCGATTCACATCAGAGAAGTACGATGGCTCATATATAACATTTGGTATTTTCGCTTTGTTGCCCACGAAAAGACGCCACTCGACAAAATGAAATAACTTAAATGACAAAAAAAATATATATAAATATAATTATGAATAATTTTAATCTAAATCATGCGTTATCGTAGGAAAACTAACTGTTTTGTCTTTGAGGTTTTGTCTGTTTTTACAATGATAGCCTTGCGTCTTTTCACGTAGACTATAGCGTTCGTTTTGTTTTTTTCTCTCGTTTTGTTTTCTTTCGAAGAATTTCAAATGCTTTAGCTAAGAAATTTGGAGTGTAATTGTCAATAACATGGATTTTATTTTGGGGCTCATAAGGGACAATTTTACTCTTCTTTTCGTCAATATTATATGGAGAATGTTTGTTGTTATGAGCCGCCATACAATAGTGTCTTACCATGTATCTTGGCACACACATATGTAAAAATAGCGAGACAGCCAGATAAAAGACTATTCATTCGACCTAAATAGCTCAGATTGAACATCAAACAGCAAGCGGTGCTTGCTGTACTTGTCAAGAAACTAGAAAGAACGCGGCAGCTCATTTGCACGTGTGGAGATTGTTTTGATAATGACACAGTTGGTGTAACCTTGACTTCGGAGTAATGCCTAGTGTGTATTATACTGGTTTTTCCGGTGCTATTGATGCTACATTGTATACAATAGTAGGTTTGTTTTTTTACTAATAAATTGGAGGCGTCTATGAAGATAACATGCTCGCAGAAGGTCTGTAGTTATACGGAATGTAGTGGTACATTAGATCATCGCGTAAGTGATGCTTCTTTCAGAAACAGTGGTCTCGTCCTAAAGATCCATGTATCTCTCCAATGCTACAGTCAACACTCATTATGCCACAGTCAAACCTGTAACCAGGGACCACCTTTCGGAATGTCCACAAAGTGGTCTCATATTGCTGGTGTTTTTATTAACACAGGTTCAGTAGAAAAAGAACTTAATCGCATTGGTAACATTTAAAGTGGTCTCTCAAAACGGAGTGTCTCTTAATAAAGGTGGTATCTTAACACATTTGGTCTCATAATACAAGTGGTCTCCGAACACAGGTGATCTCTTAACACATTTTGTCTCTTAACACAGGTGGCCGCTTAATAAAAGTGGTCTCTTAACACAAGTTCTCTCTTATCACATGTAAGTAGTTTGTATTATATTATCAGAAGTTCCTATTTCTGACTTCCTATACAAATTGGAGTTCCTACTTCTGACTTCCTAGTTTTTGCCTATAAGAGGATTAACTTTTCGGGTACCTACTTTGACCGGATAGAGATTAGGAAAAGATGACGGAAGTTGACAGATATATCTACGTAAGTATTGACGGATATAACAAGAAAACCCTAGAATTGACCGGAAGATGTACTCAGAGAGGATGGCTTAGCTTTAGAACAGATGATACAGCTTATTTATCTGAGACTAATTACCTGACACCAGACAAGTCCCTAGAAATCTTTGAATAAAGATTGAAATATATATACAGTTGAGAAAATCACAATATAGACCAACACAAACACTGTTTCGTCAAATTTAAATTATTTTGTTTATTGATGGGAAATGAAAACAATAAAAATTGAACATATCTAGAACAATCGGAATTTTCTCTGTCTTTGACAGGGCATATGTACGTAAAGCATTCCGTAATTTTGTATGTTTTACATGTGTGTATCCTTCATTATAATCAGAAATTTGAATTATATATTTTTCTTACGCCTCGGTTAATATCACTTTTTCAGGTTCATATCACATCATATTCACCAGAACAAAAGTCCATAATTGTATATTATATTGCCACGATACAATAAGAATAAATCTGACACAAGTACATCAATCAGATCAATGTATTAGCTATTAATTTATTATTTTTCGTTGTTACGTAATTTATTCATTTTCCGTGTGAGTTAACTCTGGGTCAGAGACAGAGACAAATAAATACATTTGCATTGATATCGTCTTGATTTATTTATTCATATATCACAAAAACGTCTTTTCGTTTTTATTTTAGCGTCCGGGATCCACCTTAAACTCCGTACTATCGCAGCTACCAAGAAGAAGTATTATTTTTTGGCATTCATATACTTTATTCAACTGTGTATTCACTGACACGATTGGTTAATTGTCACTTGTAATGCTATGTTACCATGACACTACGCCGTGTCATCTGTCGTTTTGGTAACATACAGTGGGGCAAATCAAACCCATACAAATACTGTAGTACACGACCCCAACAGACATAACAAAGGATATAAAAGACATGCATACAAACAATTAGCAAGAGTATCAAATGTCTATAAGAAGATTTAACAAACATAAATTGACCACAGATCCTTTCAGACGACACAAAAGGACAGTCTATGAATTGTTTTCATTGTCACCTGGAACAGGTGTACCTCATTACAAAGGGCCCACGACCCTTAAAACTACACACAATATCTATTGTTTTAATTGACCTATAATCAAGGGAATTTCTATGTGCAGCCCACCAACATCTATTCAAACTATAACAAAAGAGAACTACCCCATACAATTTAAACAATGGCTCCATTGTTCTCAAACAATAGGAATTTCTATGGTGTCATCGGATATCCTCCTCCCAAGAGGGAGGATATCCTTCGGAGGATATCTTTTCCCCATGTTAATCCAATGGAGAAAAGTGGGCCAAAATTACCACTTTCCCTACTAATACAGGATGTTAGCAGATAAAACTTTTAAGTATGTACAATTTAAATCCTTTTCCGATAACACTCTTACGTGTCCTGTTCGCTGGCCTTAATTCGTATAATCTTACTCAACTTTTATACACTATGTACAAATGAGGATTTTTAACTAACAAATTCAGATGTAACACACAACTGCTTTCGTCACTTCACCTTGGCCTTCCTTACGCCGAACCAACAATGGTCGAACCCCTTCAACAAAAATCAGTCATTGAAGAGAAAAATAAGTTTGTCCTAATTGGTATGCCAACAGGGAAATCTCCTTTTTGTCATAGTCGAGCGCTTAAATGCCACGAGGGAAATTCCCTTTTTGTAATAGTCCACCGCGTAAACGCCACGAGGGAAATCTCCTTTTTGTAATTGTCCTGCGCATAAACGCCACGAGGGAAACCTTCTTTTGTCTTAGTCTAGCGCTTAAACGCCACGAGGGAAACCTCTTTTTTGTGATAGTCCAGCGCATAAACGCCATGTGGGAAATTTCCTTTTTGTAATAGTCCACCGCATAAACGCCATTTGGGAAACTTCATTTTTGTCATACTCCAGCGCATAAACGCTACAGAGAAAAACCGTTTTTGTCATAGTCCAGAGCATACACGCCACGAGGGAAACTTCCTTTTTGTCATAGTCCAGCACATAAACGCCAAGAGGGAAAACTCATTTTTGTCATAGTCCAGCGCATAAACGCCATTTGGGAAACTTCCTTTTTGTCATAGTCCAGC
>NW_018479932.1:0-3323 GCF_002113885.1 Mizuhopecten yessoensis | reverse complement strand
TTTTTGTCATAGTCCAGCGCATAAACGCCATTTGGGAAACTTCATTTTTGTCATAGTCCAGCACATAAACGCCAAGAGGGAAAACTCATTTTTGTCATAGTCCAGCGCATAAACGCCATTTGGGAAACTTCATTTTTGTCATAGTCCAGCGCATTAACGCCACGACGGAAATTTCCTTTTAGAATCCCCGTACCACTGCCAAAATTGTCACTATGCATTAGAAACTGTTTTTCGTTATGACAATAGCTTTGATAAATCATTTTTTAACTATAACTTGCGGGACTTTTACGGCAAATAATATAGACGAAATAAACAAAATATAACCAACATCAGAAAGCCTATTATGAGTGTAAATATTCAGTAGGTCTAGACCGGGACTCGAACCCGGGGCTTCAGGTTGCTATACTATCACTCCAATCAACTGAGTTACACAGACAATGGAAACGTCCTAGCCCATCTGTGCTACAGTTTAATCCAAAAGCAAATTAAGGGGAGATTACTGTATATACAAAAAAAAAACGCAATACAGTGTGACAGGAAACCTTAATTCTAAAATTAAACAAAATGGTCATATCAATAATTGTCTTTAATTAGAAAAGTCATCAACTGAGCATGTCGAACGTGACCTGGAGGGTTTCTTCTCCATTTAGTTACCTCTGGTAAGAACAAAGGGAATGCAATTATAGTCTGTTTTATATATATATATATTAGTGCCAATAAGATTTAAAACTCAACTGTAAGAACAAAGGTTATTATAGGCTGTTTCTAATAAGTGTTAATAAGATCTAAAACTCACCTGTGTTTGTATAGAAGAGCAAAGGTTATTATAGTCTGTTTCTAATAAGTTTCTAAAACTCACCTGTGGATATCTGAAATAAACGTCTTATACAGATAATCATAGTATAAGTTCTAGCTGATTTATGAGAGAGAAACCCTAGCACGGATATAACATCGTGATTCTTTAGATAATTCATTGACTCATAGCATATTTTCATTCAAATAATTATATTATATATGGACAATTCATTTGGATTACTACTGTATAAGGAAATATATTTATAACGATATGGTTGGAAGGATAACAGCGAAAATAAAATAAAAAACAGCAATCGTTAAATTATTTTATTTTGTATGTTCACCACACTGACACGTTAAAGCACTGATATCAACACCACATTGTAACTCAGTAGATCTGATGACGTCAAGTATATTTCAATCCAGGATCCCTGTCCCAATGTAGTGTGGGTTTTTTCGTAGATACAGTCTCTTCCCTTTCACTTCCGTTTGGATAGTTGCAATCGTTAACCGTCGGCACTTTCTCTTTTACGGAAAGTGCCGACAGTTCCAGATTGGCACAGTTGAGGCAGGACACTTCCGTTGACGAACTAGTTAAATCGTTGGAGCGATAGTATAACGATATGTAGTCCAGTGTTCGAATCCTGGTCTAGCCCTTGATTTTTTCCGCCTCTCAGAACATCTGTTGTTGATTATATTTTTATTTATTTCATCTTTATTATTTTTTATGAAAGTCCCGCAAAGTATGGGTTTCTTTAAATAATAATAATTCGAGGTTCTTATATACCGCTTGATCACAACCTAGGTCGTAGGTCGTCTCAAAGCGGTTCACAAATTATTATCCGAGGTTATAGGGCCTTTGCAACCAGCCGATACCTTTCTCAACTCCCTTGGGAGCATAGAGCCGGTGCTGCCATTCCGGCGCTAACAGCTAGCATTCAACAATTCTAGCACTGCCAAACCACGTACTCATTTACAGCTGAGTAGACTGGAACAAGCGGAGTAAAGTATCTTGCTCAAAGTTACAACACAGTGCCGTGCCGTGACTCGAACCCGCAACCCTTCGGTCACGAGCCTGGCGTCCTACCACTAGACTACCGTACCTCCTTATAAATGATTTATAAAAGATACACTCATGCCGGGAAAAAAACAGTTTTTGACAGTGGTACCGGGGATCCCTGATTATGTAATAGATCCATGGTAATATCATTCTAAAGGCAAAAATAAATGAACGAAACATTTGATGTTTTGTGTTACATGGACGGGGTGTTTTTTTTAGAAAATAATTGAAATTGAAATAAAGATATCAAAAACATGTTTAAAACAAAACAGTACCGTGAAGTGCTGAAATAATAATGAATACACAGCACAAATCTGATAAACACGATATCATAAAGAATTACATAATGTATCATCACATGAACCTTTGGCCGTTGTCGCTTGTAACGCTCAGTTTACTTGAAATAACTTCAGACAAACAATATGGGAGGCAGCATCACAGTATACTGAACGACATCAATGGGTCCGTTTGGTAGTATGTCCTTGAGCTGTTTCTTCGTTGGACACAAAGGTCTAGGTCAGAGTATTGTCATAGAACATACAGAGCGACTAAAATGTAGCATTAAGTTCCGGTGTCGTCAAAACTTAGCCCAAACCAAATGTCGAGCCTCCTACATTCTATAATGCGTAATGTGATCAAAGTTCGCATTAGTCATCTAGAGATGTTTTGTAGCACAGTTTAATTCATGGATTGAACTTCATTATGACGGCGTGTGCGGTAGTATGTTTGGTGCGCGTTAGTTTCACTGCGTATTCGCTCATTTTATACACAGTTAGAGCTTACTAATTAACAGGTAGCAGTTTGATGTGGTATTATTGTACATGTATAAAGAACGCTATATTCAATTTAGAATAAATCATCACATTTTAACAACCAATTCGCATATATTTAAGATAGGATTGGTAGAAACTCCATACCAGGTGTTTTTTTTAAACAGAAATAGAAACATTAGTTCTTATGCTATGGGAGTGTGAAAAAGTACAGTCATTTTTTCAGAACTTTGAATTTTTATTAGACTCATTATTTATTCCATTTACTTTTAATAAGGAAACTTTCATTTTGGCATGCATAACTATAAAAGTACTTACTGTACAACTGATAACCTTATTCTATTAATAATGAAACAGTATATCTATAGATCAAGATGCTTGCAACAAACTCTATCAAGTCATGCTTTAAAAAATGCTATTATAGATCACTACAGAATTCAAAAATATATTTCTATAGGCAAAGGAGTAGATACTGCTTTAAAAAAGGAAAATTCTTGGAAGAAATGGAATAAATTATTGGAAATCACTCCCAATCCCTGACAAACCCAAAAAGGATAGAATACATGTGTATATTTTACCTCTGTTTGTCAAATTTGATTAAAAGAGAAAAATGTAACTCCCTGCCACTTTACTGTTGAAATTACAATTATTAATATGTTTCAGGTTAAATAAATAGTTGCACTAATAAATGGACACAC
>NW_018479931.1:138820-141001 GCF_002113885.1 Mizuhopecten yessoensis | reverse complement strand
GTGTACTCCCTCTAGTGTAATGATCAGTTAGGGACCTCTGTTGAGAGTTTTACCCTTCATATGTAACTACTGTACATTGTATGTTGTGTACGTAAATTTGCTGTTATGATAAATTTAACCTCATTCGGGAGGACGAAAACAGAGAAAGTTCAACTATATATTGAGGTGATCATATTGACCTATGATTTGACAAGTAGCAAAGTAAATGCATTGTAACATTGCTAGATAATCAGTTGCCATCATTTCAGCTAGGAACTGTTATTTGTACCTAAATCTAGTAATGTTTTCACACATTTGAAAATGACTTGATTATTTAGCAATGCTATTTTATTATCTATTTGAGTTAGATAATCAGTCTCTGGGACGAGATTTTAGTACTAAGCTTTGAGACAAAGTGTAGCAGTTTTGTCAGTCTGGGCAGCACAAGCTTACATCTCTGTATTGCGATAGAGTTTTCAGTATTAGAAATAGTACCACAATAGTCAAAAATTGGCTGAGCTGTTTGCTGTATTGATATTTATCAGACAAAGGGAGGTAATTGACATTTTTTACAGTTCCCAGTGCACTTCTGGTCAGTATGGAGGGTGTTGTCTGTCTACTTGACCCGGCTCTGATCAACTGGTTCTCTTACGATCCACACAACAATGTGAAGCTCTCCAATCAGGGAAGGGAGACCGTGACATTGGACGCATCTCTTGTGAAAGCCACGCTGCCCTTGAAGACAAACACATCTCAAGGTTTGTGATGGAGGTGATTCCTGATTTACAGTTTACAGGTCTTGTAAACTTATTTTCCAGGAAAAGATTTTTTATTTCCTTAATAATTATAGAAATACCATTAAATGTTGCAGGCCTTTTTAGCTAATCACCAGGCCTGAAGTATTAAGATCAGTTGCCTTCTGTCACCTGTTTACTGTTGTCTGTAAAGGTTTTCTTTAAACAACTTGTAGATAATCCCTGAAAAATCTTATACCAGATTTGGTAGGAAATGTTCCTAGGGTGGTGAAGGAAAGTCTCCTATCCCTATCATAAATAAGAATCATTCTAGCAAGGAAACTGGAACAGTTTCAATTGGTTCCCAGTAATGAGCATAACAGTATTAACATGATAAATACACTGAGTGAGAGTGCTTCCTGCTTTGTAGTGTAGTATCTTTTGTTCATATATAACTCTTTCCTATAGTAAATGGACAAGCAGCTCCAATTCAGACCAATGGCAAACAGATTAGAACTCTGTTAGAAATGCTACAGAGAAGTGCTGGGACTTCACTTGCTTCCTTAATTTGTTGTTTCAGTTTTCATTGTATTTGTGTTGTCTGTATTGGTATAAACTGACTTTCCAGTAATTTCAACATTTCAGTTTCCCTGGCCTCCTCTGGCTCAGTAACACCGAACACGGAGTCACTCAGACAGACACAGACAAACACCGATACACCCACTGTCACACACACGCGCTCCACCGCACATGTGCCCACCACCCAGGGTGAGGAAGGTCAAAAGGTCAAGGAGGGAACAGATGGAGGTGATGACCTTTCAAACAAACTAGCCACCTTATTCCCATTCATTCGAATGCTGCAAGTCCAGGTATGTATCAGTCCGTCAGTATATACACTATTTAGTTATAGCCCGAGTGTTAACTTAGTTTAGCTGAAGGATTCCCATACCACTGCCAAAACCAACCTGACATAGCTGAAGGATTCCCATACCACTGCCAAAACCAACCTGACAATGGCAGTAATAAACGTTTCCTGAGAGAAGCCCATATATTGCAGAACTTTAAGATTGAGTAAACAACAAAGATAAACAATTATAGTATTCTGATAGTAAAAATATAATGAGACTAGCCCAGTATTTTAACCCATGATCTCGAATCACGATATGGTCACTCTTACCAACTGAGCTACAGGATCAGTGATAGTATTAGTCCCAGACCCAGTCATTGTCCCACTGTACTACAACGGAATTCTGTTTTGTTTTATTGCAGTAGAACAGGGACACACAGGATATTTACTTGATTACTGAAATAATCAAACAACTTAAAGGTGTTCTGTGTAAGGTACATGTAACATATATCCTTTAAACTCGTTAATTTAGATGTTGCATATCAATAAACTATTCATTAGCCATCAAAGAGCTGCCCCCACACCCTTCCCCAACACCCCTCCCCCACCCTTCCCCCAACA
>NW_018479931.1:94533-138584 GCF_002113885.1 Mizuhopecten yessoensis | reverse complement strand
CCCTTCCCCCAACACACCCCTCCCCCAACACACCCCTCCCCCAATTCATTAAGAAAGAAATTTGTCAGCTTTCCCTGCCTTTTACTGGCTGTTGATCTCGTTACAGGTGGACATCAAGAGTTGCTGTGTGTTCGTAAACAAGACATCGATGACAGTTCCAGAGCCAAGTGTTTATATCCCACAGAACTTCCTGTCTGCTCTCCAGCAGGGCGTGGTCCCAGGAACGGTGGTCATCTGTCTCCCCCACCTACATGTGGTCAGTTCAGGGGTCAAACAGGTGCACCCCTTACAGGAAATCCCAATAACCTCCATGGACGGATCTCTTGTTGGTGAGTAACAGTTGTCTCCCTTTGTGATATCAACAGAAAGGGTACGGCAAGTGTTTGGTGTTTGATTTAATGAATGATGGTAATGTTTAGATGGATTTCATTTTAAAATGAAAGATTGCACTCAGTTTGAGGTTGATAATGGCAGCTTACCAATCAGGTATCAGCTTACCTATCAGGTTAGGGTTAGGGTTACCTATCAGGTATCAGCTTACCTACCAGGTTAGGGTTAAGGTTACCTATCATGTATCAGCTTACCTATCAGGTTAGAGTTAAGGTTACCTATCAGGTATCAGCTTACCTATCAGGTTAGGGTTAGGGCTACCTATCAGGTTAGGGTTACCTATCAGGTTAGGGTTAGGGTGACCGATCAGGTATCAACTTATACAGGTTAGGGATAGGGTTACCTGTCCAGTGACGGCTAATACAGGTTAGGGTAAGGGTTACCTATCAGGTTAGGGTAAGGATTACCTATCAGGTATCAGCTAATACAGGTTAGGGTAACGGTTACCTATCAGGTATCAGCTAATACAGGTTAGGGTAAGGGTTACCTATCAGGTATCAGCTAATACAGGTTAGGGTTCGGGTTACCTATCAGGTATCAGCTAACCTATCAGGTTAGGGGTAAGGTTACCTATCATGTATCAGCTGACCTATCAGGTTAGGGTTCGGGTTGCCTATCAGGTATCAGCTAACCTATCAGGTTAGGGTTAAGGTTCCCTATCATGTATCAGCTTTCCTATCAGGTTAGGGTTAAGGTTACCTATCAGGTTAGGGTTAAGCTAACCTATCAGGTTAGGGTTAAGGTTCCCTATCAGGTATCAGCTTACCTATCAGGTATCAGCTTACCTAACAGGTTAGGGTTAAGGTTACCTATCAGGTTAGGGTTAGGCTTACCTATCAGGGTAGGGTTAAGGTTACCTATCATGTATCATCTTACCTATCAGGTTAGGGTTTGGGTTCCCTACCAGGTATCAGCTTACCTATCGGGTATATGTATCAGCTTACCTATCGGGTATATGTATCAGCTTACCTATCGGGTATATGTATCAGCTTACCTATCGGGTATCAGCTTCCCTATCAGGTTAGGGTTAAGGTTACCTATCATGTATCAGCTTACCTAACAGGTTAGGGTTAAGGTTACCTATCAGGTTAGGGTTAAGCTAACCTATCAGGTTAGGGTTAAGGTTCCCTATCATGTATCAGCTTTCCTATCAGGTTAGGGTTACCTATCAGGGATCAGCTCTCCTATCAGGTTAAGGTTAGGGTTACCTATCATGGTAGGGTTAGGGTGACCGATCAGGGATCAATTTATACAGGTTAGGGATAGGGTTGCCTATCCGGTGACGGCTAATACAGGTTAGGGCAAGGGTTACCTATCAGGTTAGGGTAAGGCTTACCTATCAGGTATCAGCTAATACAGGTTAGGGTTCGGGTTACCTATCAGGTATCAGCTAACCTATCAGGTTAGGGTTAAGGTTCCCTATCAGGTATCAGCTTACCTATCAGGTTAGGGTTTGGGTTACCTACCAGGTATCAGCTTACCTATCGGGTATATGTATCAGCTTACCTATCGGGTATATGTATCAGCTTACCTATCGGGTATCAGCTTCCCTATCAGGTTAGGGTTAAGGTTACCTATCAGGTTAGGGTTAAGCTAACCTATCAGGTTAGGGTTAAGGTTCCCTATCATGTATCAGCTTTCCTATCAGGTTAGGGTTAAGGTTACCTATCATGTATCAGCTTCCCTATCAGGTTAGGGTTAAGGTTACCTATCATGTATCAGCTTCCCTATCAGGTTAGGGTTAAGGTTACCTATCATGTATCAGCTGACCTATCAGGTTAGGGTTCGGGTTGCCTATCAGGTATCAGCTAACCTATCAGGGTAGGGTTAAGGTTACCTATCATGTATCATCTTACCTATCAGGTTAGGGTTTGGGTTCCCTACCAGGTATCAGCTTACCTATCGGGTATATGTATCAGCTTACCTATCGGGTATCAGTTTAGGGTTAAGGTTACCTATCAGGTTAGGGTTAAGCTATCCTATCAGGTTAGGGTTAAGGTTACCTATCATGTATCAGCTGACCTATCAGGTTAGGGGTCGGGTTACCTATCAGGTATCAGCTAACCTATCAGGTTAGGGTTAAGGTTCCCTATCAGGTATCAGCTTACCTATCAGGTTAGGATTAGGGGTACCTATCAGGTATCAGCTTACCTATCAGGTATCAGCTTACCTATCAGGTTAGGGTTTGGGTTACCTACCAGGTATCAGCTTACCTATCGGGTATATGTATCAGCTTACCTATCGGGTATCAGCTTCCCTATGGTTACCTATCAGGTATCAGCTTACCTATCAGGGTAGGGTTAAGGTTACCTATCAGGTATCAGCTGACCTATCAGGTTAGGGTTAAGGTTACCTATCAGGTTAGGGTTAAGCTAACCTATCAGGTTAGGGTTAAGGTTACCTATCAGGTATCAGCTGACCTATCAGGTTAGGGTTAAGGTTACCTATCAGGTTAGGGTTAAGGTTACCTATCCTGTATCAGCTGACCTATCAGGTTAGGGTTAGGGTTACCTATCAGGTATCAGCTAATACAGGTTAGAGTAAGGATTACCTATCAGGTATCAGCTAATACAGGTTAGGGTTCGGGTTACCTATCAGGTATCAGCTAACCTATCAGGTTAGGGGTAAGGTTACCTATCATGTATCAGCTGACCTATCAGGATAGGGATCGGGTTACCTATCAGGTATCAGCTCACCTATCAGGTTAGGGTTAAGGTTACCTATCAGGTTAGGGTTAAGGTTACCTATCATGTTAGGGTTAAGGTTACCTATCAGGTATATGCTTACCTATCAGGTTAGGGTTAAGGTTACCTATCAGGTATGAGCTTACCTATCAGGTTAGGGTTAAGGTTACCTATCAGGTTAGGGATAAGGTTACCTATCATGTTAGGGTTAAGGTTACCTATCAGGTATATTCTTACCTATCAGGTTAGGGTTAAGGTTACCTATCATGTATCAGCTTACCTATCAGGTTAGGGTTCGGGTTACCTATCAGGTATCAGCTTACCTATCAGGTTAGGGTTTAGGTTACCTATCAGGTATCAGCTTACCTATCAGGTATCAGCTTACCTATCAGGTTAGGGTTAAGGTTACCTATCAGGTATCAGCTTACCTATCAGGTTAGGGTTAAGGTTACCTATCAGGTATCAGCTTTCCTATCAGGGTAGGGTTAGGGTTACCTATCAGGTATCGGTATCAGCTTAACTATCAGGTATATGTATCAGCTTACCTATCGTGTATACGTATCAGCTTACCTATCAGGTATCAGCTTACCTATCAGGTATAGGTATCAGCTTACCTATCGGGTATACATATCAGCTTACCTATCAGGTATCAGCATACCTATCAGGTATATGTATCGGCTTACCTATCGGGTATACGTATCAGCTTACCTATCGGGTATCAGCTTACCTTTCAGGTTAGGGTTAAGGTTACCTATCATGTATCAGCTGACCTATCAGGGTAGGGTTCGGGTTACCTATCAGGTATCAGCTTACCTATCAGGGTAGGGTTCGGGTTACCTATCAGGTATCAGCTTACCTATCAGGTTAGGGTTAAGGTAAGGGTTACCTATTAGGTTAGGGTAAGGGTTACCTATCAGGTATCTGCTTAATTACCTCTTAGGTATCAGCTTACCTATCAGGTATCAGCTTACCTATCAGGTTAGGGTTAAGGTTACCTATCAGGTTAGGGTTAAGCTAACCTATCAGGTTAGGGTTAAGGTTACCTATCAGGGTAGGGTTAGGGTTACCTATCATGTATCAGCTTACCTATCAGGTTAGGGTTAAGGTTACCTATCAGGTTAGGGTTAATGTTACCTATCAGGTATCAGCTTACCTTTCAGGTTAGGGTTAAGGTTACCTATGAGGTATCACCTTACCTATCATGTATCAGCTTTCCTATCAGGTTAGGGTTAAGGTAAGGGTTACCTATTAGGTTAGGGTAAGGGTTACCTATCAGGTATCTGCTTAATTCCCTCTTAGGTATCAGCTTACCTATCAGGGTAGTGTTAAGGTTACCTATCAGGGTAGGGGTAGGGTTACCTATCATGTATCAGCTTACCCATCAGGTTAGGGTTAAGGTTACCTATGAGGTATCAACTGACCTATCATGTATCAGCTTACCCATCAGGTTAGGGTTAAGGTTACCTATGAGGTATCAACTGACCTATCATGTATCAGCTTACATATCAGGTTAGGGTTAAGGTTACCGATCAGGTTAGGGTTAAGCTAACCTATCAGGTGAGGGTTAAGGTTACCTATCAGGGATCAGCTTACCTATCAGGTATCAGCTTACCTTTCAGGTTAGGGTTAAGGTTTCCTATCATGTATCAGCTGACCTATCAGGGTAGGGGTCGGGTTACCTATCAGGGATCAGCTTACCTATCAGGTATAGGTATCAGCTTACCTATCAGGATAGGGTTAAGGTTACCTATCAAGGTAGGGTTAGGGTTACCTATCAGGTATCAGCTAACCTATCAGGTTAGGGTTAAGGTTACCTATGAGGTATCAACTTACCTATCATGTATCAGCTTACCTATCAGGTTAAGGTTAAGGTTACCTATCATGTATCAGCTTACCTATCAGGTTAGGGTTAAGCTAACCTATCAGGTATCAGCTTTCCTATCAGGTTAGGGTTCGGGTTACCTATTAGGTATCAACTTACCTATCAGGTATCAGCATATCTATCAGGGTAGGGTTAGGGTTACCTATCAGGTATCAGCTTACCTATCAGGGTAGGGTTAAGGTTACCTATCAGGTATCAGCTTACCTATCAGGTATCAGCTTACCTTTCAGGTTAGGGTTAAGGTTACCTAACCTGATAGGAAAGCTGATACCTGATAGGTTAGCTTAACCCTAACCTGATAGGTAAGCTCATACCTGATAGGTAACCTGAACCCTAACCTGAAAGGTAAGCTGATACCTGATAGGTAAGCTGAGACCTGATAGGTAACCTTAACCCTAATCTGATAGGTAAGCTGATACCTGATAGGAAACCTTAACCCTAACCTGATAGGTTAGCTGATACCTGATAGGTAACCCTAAACCTACCATGATAGATATGCTGATACCTGATAGGTATCAGCATATCTATCAGGGTAGAGGTAGGGTTACCTATCAGGTATCAGCTTACCTATCAGGTTAGGGCTAGGGTTAGGATTAGAGTTGGGGTTACCTATCTGGTTAGGGTTGGGGTTAGGGTTGGGGTTACCTATCAGGTTAGCTTGTGGTCAAGTGTAGTGTCCTTTCTGGAATGTTTTACTTTCATTTCTTTTTAAAAAGCATCCATGATAACACATTGCCAAATTACTTTTTGAAAATCATTAAAGATACCTTTACATGATGTTGTCAGTTTGGTAGCAATAGTAAGTATACCCTACAGAGTCTAGGGGTTTGGGTGGTAGGCTGGAAACAGCTTGTCCATCTGTCTGTCCATCTGCCTAGTTTTCATGTCTAGATAATTCTTTTACTTTGCTTATTTCAATAAAACTTTTATAATTCATGCAGTACATCATGTAGTTTTAACTTAACCCCTCACAGTTTTGCCCTTTTCTGTACTTGGTAATTTCAAGCCGTGTCTGGACAAATTCTCCAAAACAATTAGACCAATTACAATGTTACTTCAAAATTTCAAGATTCAAGATGGCCACCTTGGTCTCTGATTGTCCGAGTCAATGCAGTTAAAACTCAAAATGTATGCTTCCAACTTTATTGATACTTTCTGGGAATGTTATTCATATAAATAAATATATTTATTCAATTTGGCTATTTGTTATGTTACACTGCAGTGAACTGTTAAATTTGGTGATTCAAGATGGCCACTTTGACCTGATTGGCTGAGACATTTCATTTTAACTAAGTTCTTTTGGACCAGCTTGGCTGATACTTTGTGGAAGTCAGACATAGAAAGTATAACTTATGTGAAATGGTCAGCTTTTAATTTCAGGGTTTCAAGATGGCCAACATGGCTTTGAGTTTTATTGGGGTGATTTTGTTGAATATATATTTTTTGGATTCAATGTGCTTGCTTTGACCTCTGATTGGATATTACAGCCTGAAAGTTGAGTTCTATTGGACCTATTTTTTTCATAAAGTTCATCTTTGTCCAATCCAGTCATCACTAATGTGGCTGTCTCACTTTATATACAGCCAGTAGTTTAGAGGACAAAATAGCTGCTGTACAAACTGTTCCAGTTTCCCCACAGGGCCATGACTGTCTTGTGGTTAACAGGACAAATGTTTAAGAAGCTTGACTTACAACACCCCTGTGGTGTAGGAGGTATCACTTTTATTTAGCCTTTTTGTCTTTATATAAAACATATATTTATATAAAACATACATTTTTATTCCAATCACTTTCCATCCGTCGTCGTGCGTAAACTTTTTACATTTGAACTTCTTCTCAAGAACCAATGGATGGATTTTTTTCAAACTTAGTCAGAATCATCCTTGGAAAATGAGGCTACAACAGTGTAAATTTAGGGTATAGAATCTTTATATTTCTTCCTGAGATAGAGCCAGACAAATTTGAGAATGAAAATGACCTTGACATACTTTCAAGGTCACAGCTGTCAAATATGTAAAAACTCTTTAAACGACTTCTTCTGAAGAACTAAAAGGTATAGAATCTTTATGTTTGGCTGTTGGCTTCCTGAGATAGATCCCGACAAAGTTTGAGAATGAAAATGACCTTGACATACTTTCAAGTTCACAGCGGTCAAATATGTAAAAACTCTTTATACGACGACCTCTGAAGAACTAAAAGGTATAGAATCTTTATGTTTGGCTGTTGGCTTCCTGAGATAGATCCTGACAAAGTTTGAGAATGAAAATGACCTTGACCTACTTTCTAGGTCACAGCTGTCAAATATGTCAAAAACATCAAACGGCTTCTTCTGAATAATCGAAAGCATAAAATATAATATTTGGCTGGTGGCTTCCTAGGATAGAGCTCACCAAAGTTTGCGAATGAAAATGACCTCAACCTACCTTAAAGGACAGAGATCAACAGCACTTTAAAGGATTTGTTCTTAAGAACCAAATGGAATGGATTCATAAGACTTGGCTGGGATAGAGCTAATAAAGTATGAGAAGGAAAATGACATTGACCTACTTAAAAGGTCACAGAGAAAAATATGTCAATTAACTTCTGAAGAAGAACCAAAAAGCATAGAATCTTTTAATAATATTTGGCTGGTAGTTTCAACAGATGGAGTCGACATAGTTTGCGAGGGAAATATTTGTAGTGCAATATAATATTGAATGAAAATATTTTGCTATGACTGCTTAAATATTCAGGTGAGCGATATAGGCCCTCTGGGCCTCTTGTTAATTGTCATGTTATAAGCCATTCATACTCACAGCTTTATGTCAGACAATATGTGTTGGCCTCCTGGATTTATTATAGGTTTTTATGTATTCCATAAAAATTTGTGTATAAGATAGTACTTTTACCTTAATGATGTCCATATGATTGCCAGGTGAGAAGTTGCCATGGATAATGAGCTTGAAGAACTTCAGCATATACACCCTACTGTCCAGAACAGCAGTCTTCTCCATCCTCAAACCGGTGTCGGTCAACTGTACAGTGGCAGTCAGTACCAAGTATTCTCCACCCACCTCAGATGTCATCTCGGCTCTCGGACTTTGTCTCCACACTGACATGAGGAGTGTTACACTGGCATGCTCTAAACAACAGGTAACTCTTTAAATGTTTTGACATGGAGTATTCTCCCCTCTATATAGACATCCGGCGCCATCTTCTTCTCAATAACCAAAAGGCCTATGATGATGATGTTTGGCCAGAAGCAAACTGGGATGAAGGGCTACCAAGTTTGTTAAAATAAATGACCTTCACCTATTTTCAAGGTCACAGGGGTCAAATATGTTAAAAACCTTTAAACAACTTCTTCTCAATAACCGAAAACCTTAGGATGATGCTATTCGGCCAGTAGCAAGCTGTGATGAAGGGCTACCAAGTTTGTTCAAATGAATTACCTTGACCAATTTTGAAGGTCAAAGGGGTCAAATGTCTTAAAATCTTCAAACCACTTCTTCTTAATAACCTAAAGTCCCAGGGTACTGATATTAGGCCGGTAGCATGCTGGGATGAATGACTTTGACCAACTTTCATGGTCACTTGGGTCAGATGTCTTTAAATCTTCAAACGACTTCTTTTCAATAACCAAAAGGCCAAGGGTACTGATATTGGGCCTGTAGTATGCTGGGATGAAGGGCTACCAAGTTTGTTCAAATGAATGACCTTGACCCACTTTCAACCTAATGTCCTTGTTCGACATTCAAAGACACATGCTTCATGTTTAAATCTTTTAATAGGTTCTTGTGAATCAAACACAGATATTCTGCCTGTAGCTGTATTTTAGTCCACTTTTAAGATTACAAGTGTGAGATTAATACCAGGTGAGCGATGCAGGCCCATTTGGCCTCTTGTTCATATGCTTTGTAGCTCACATTTTGATGTTGTGGTGCTTGTATAATCCCTGTAGGGCAACATTGGAAGGCTTTGTAATGTAAAGGTTTTGTGTTGGACCCATGCAAGTTTTTTTTCTCTCTCTTCAAACATCGACAAAACAACTACAGTTCTGTCAAATGCATGCCAAAATCAGATTGCTATGAAATATAACTTTGAAAAAGTGACATTTGTGGTAATATAGTTTAACTTGTTGGTATCCTTAACCTAATTGAGTGTAACCAAGTATGAGTCCACTAAAGAATGATAATACATTTTCGTCAAAAGAGTCTGATATCAAACTAGGATCAAAGGATTGCACCACTTTTTAGCTCACCTGGCCCAAAGGGCCAAGTGAGCTTATGGCTTGGTGCGGCGTTTGTCGTCCGTCGTCCGTCCGTCGTCAACTTTTCTTCTGAATAACCAAGAGGCCCAGGCTGATGATATTTGGCCAGTAGCATGCTTGAATAAAGGGCTACGAAGTTTGATCAAACAAATGACCTTCGCCCATTTAATGGTCACAGGGGGGTCAAATATGTTTAAACCTTTAAACAATTTCTTCTAAATAGCCAAGAGGTCTAGGGTATTGATATTTGGCCAGTAGCATGCTTGGATAAAGGGCTACGAAGTTTGTTCAAACAAATGACCTTCGCCCATATTTATGGTCACAGGGGTCAATTGTCTTAAAATCCATTAAACGACTTCTTCTGTATAACCGAAAGGTCCAGGGTGATGATATTTGGCCAGAAAGATGTTGGCATGAGGGGCTAACATGTATGTTCAAATGAATGACCTTTGTCCATATTTAAGGTCACAGGGGTCAATTGTCTTGAAAACCTTTAGACGACTGAATTACCTAAATGTCTAGGGTGATGATACTTGGCCAGTAGCATAATGGGATGAAGGGCTACCAAGTTCGTTCAAATGAATGACCTTCATCCATATTAAAGGTCACAGGGGTCAATTGTCTTGAAAACCTTTAGACGACTGAATGACCTAAATGTCTAGGGTGATGATACTTGGCCAGTAGCATAATGGGATGAAGGGCTACCAAGTTCGTCCAAATGAATGACCTTCATCCATATTAAAGGTCACAGGGGTCAATTGTCTTGAAAACCTTTAGACGACTGAATTACCTAAATGTCTAGGGTGATGATATTTGGCCAGTAGCATAATGGGATGAAGGGCTACCAAGTTCATTCAAATGAATGATCTTCATAGATATTAAAGGTCACAGAGGTCAATTGTCTTGAAAACCTTTAAACGACTTCTTCTGTATAACCAAAAGGTCCAGGGTGATGATATTTGGCCAGAAAGATGTTGGCATGAGGGGCTAACATGTATGTTCAAATGAATGACCTTTGTCCATATTTAAGGTCACAGGGGTCAATTGTCTTGAAAACCTTTAGACGACTTCTTCTGTATAACCAAAAGGTCCAGGTTGATGATATTTGGCCAAAAGGATGTAGGCATAAAGGGCTACAAAGTTTGTTCAAACAAATGACCTTCACTCATATTCAAGGTCACAGGGGTCAATTGTCTTAAAAACTTTTATACATCTTTTGTATAACCAAAAGGTCCAGGTTGATGATATTTGGCCAAAAGGATGTAGGCATAAAGGGCTACAAAGTTTGTTCAAACAAATGACCTTCACTCATATTCAAGGTCACAGGGGTCAATTGTCTTAAAAACTTTTATACATCTTTTGTATAACCAAAAGTTCCAGGGTGATGATATTTGGCCAGAAGGATGTTGGCATGTAGGGCTACCAAGTTTGTACAAATGAATGACCTTCACCCATATTCAAGGTCACAGGGGGGTCAAATATGTATAAACCTTTAAACAATTTCTTCTAAATAGCCAAGAGGTCTAGGGTGTTGATATTTGGCAAGTAGCATGCTTGGATAAAGGGCTACGAAGTTTGTTCAAACGAATGACCTTCGCCCATATTCATGGTCACACGTATGTTCAAATGAATGACCGTTGTCCATATTTAAGGTCACAGGGGTCAATTGTCTTGAAAACCTTTAGACGACTTCTTCTGTATAACCAAAAGGTCCAGGCTGATGATATTTCGCCAGTAGCATGCTTGGATAAATGGCTACAAAGTTTGTTCAAATGAATGACCTTCTCCCATATTCAAGGTCACAGGGGGGCCAAATATGTATAAACCTTTAAACAATTTCTTCTAAATAGCCAAGAGGTCTAGGGTATTGATATTTGGCCAGTAGCATGCTTGGATAAAGGGCTACGAAGTTTGTTCAAACGAATGACCTTCGCCCATATTCATGGTCACAGGGGTCAATTGTCTTAAAATCCTTTAAACGACTTCTTCTGTATAACCGAAAGGTCCAGGGTGATGATATTTGGCCAGAAAGATGTTGGCATGAGGGGCTAACATGTATGTTCAAATGAATGACCTTTGTCGATATTTAAGGACACAGGGGTCAATTGTCTTGAAAACCTTTAGACGACTGAATGACCTAAATGTCTAGGGTGATGATACTTGGCCAGTAGCATAATGGGATGAAGGGCTACAAAGTTCGTTCAAATGAATGACCTTCATCCATATTAAAGGTCACAGGGGTCAATTGTCTTGAAAACCTTTAGACGACTGAATTACCTAAATGTCTAGGGTGATGATACTTGGCCAGTAGCATAATGGGATGAAGGGCTACCAAGTTCGTTCAAATGAATGACCTTCACCCATATTAAAGGTCACAGGGGTCAATTGTCTTGAAAACCTTTAGACGACTTCTTCTGTATAACCAAAAGGTCCAGGTTGATGATATTTCGCCAGTAGCATGCTTGGATAAATGGCTACAAAGTTTGTTCAAATGAATGACCTTCACCCATATTCAAGGTCACAGGGGGGCCAAATATGTATAAACCTTTAAACAATTTCTTCTGAATAGCCAAGAGGTCTAGGGTGTTGATATTTGGCAAGTAGCATGCTTGGATAAAGGGCTACGAAGTTTGTTCAAACGAATGACCTTCGCCCATATTCATGGTCACACGTATGTTCAAATGAATGACCGTTGTCCATATTTAAGGTCACAGGGGTCAATTGTCTTGAAAACCTTTAGACGACTGAATTACCTAAATGTCTAGGGTGATGATATTTGGCCAGTAGCATAATGGGATGAAGGGCTACCAAGTTCGTCCAAATGAATGACCTTCATCCATATTAAAGGTCACAGGGGTCAATTGTCTTGAAAACCTTTAGACGACTGAATTACCTAAATGTCTAGGGTGATGATATTTGGCCAGTAGCATAATGGGATGAAGGGCTACCAAGTTCGTCCAAATGAATGACCTTCATCCATATTAAAGGTCACAGGGGTCAATTGTCTTGAAAACCTTTAAACGACTTCTTCTGTATAACCAAAAGGTCCAGGGTGATGATATTTGGCCAGAAAGATGTTGGCATGAGGGGCTAACATGTATGTTCAAATGAATGACCTTTGTCCATATTTAAGGTCACAGGGGTCAATTGTCTTGAAAACCTTTAGACGACTGAATTACCTAAATGTCTAGGGTGATGATATTTGGCCAGTAGCATAATGGGATGAAGGGCTACCAAGTTCATTCAAATGAATGATCTTCATAGATATTAAAGGTCACAGAGGTCAATTGTCTTGAAAACCTTTAAACGACTTCTTCTGTATAACCAAAAGGTCCAGGTTGATGATATTTGGCCAAAAGGATGTAGGCATAAAGGGCTACAAAGTTTGTTCAAACAAATGACCTTCACTCATATTCAAGGTCACAGGGGTCAATTGTCTTAAAAACTTTTATACATCTTTTGTATAACCAAAAGGTCCAGGTTGATGATATTTCGCCAGTAGCATGCTTGGATAAATGGCTACAAAGTTTGTTCAAATGAATGACCTTCACCCATATTCAAGGTCACAGGGGGGTCAAATATGTATAAACCTTTAAACAATTTCTTCTAAATAGCCAAGAGGTCTAGGGTGTTGATATTTGGCCAGTAGCATGCTTGGATAAAGGGCTACGAAGTTTGTTCAAACGAATGACCTTCGCCCATATTCATGGTCACAGGGGTCAATTGTCTTAAAATCCTTTAAACGACTTCTTCTGTATAACCGAAAGGTCCATGGTGATGATATTTGGCCAGAAGGATGTTGGCATGAGGGGCTACCAAATTTGTTCAAATGAATGACCTTTGTCCATATTTAAGTTTACAGGGGTCAATTGTCTTGAAAACCTTTAGATGACTTCTTCTGAATTTCTTAAATGTCTAGGGTGATGATATTTGGCCAGTAGTATAATGGTATGAAGGGCTACCAGGTTTGTTCAAATGGATGACCTTCATCCGTATTAAAGGTCACAGGGGTCAATTGTCTTAAAAATCCTTTAAACAACTTCATCTGTATAACCGAAAGGTCCAGGGTGATGATATTTGGCCAGAAGGATGTTGGCATGAGGGCCTACCAAATTTGTTCAAATGAATGACCTTTGTCCATATTTAAGTTTACAGGGGTCAATTGTCTTGAAAACCTTTAGATGACTGAATTACCTAAATGTCTAGGGTGATGATATTTGGCCAGTAGCATAATGGTATGAAGGGCTACCAAGTTTGTTCAAATGGATGACCTTCATCCATATTAAAGGTCACAGGGGTCAATTGTTTTAAAAATCCTTTAAACAACTTCATCTGTATAACCGAAAGGTCCAGGGTGATGATATTTGGCCAGAAGGATGTTGGCATGAGGGGCTACCAAATTTGTTCAAATGAATGACCTTTGTCCATATTTAAGTTTACAGGGGTCAATTGTCTTGAAAACATTTAGACGACTTCTTCTGAATTTCCTAAATGTCTAGGGTGATGATATTTGGCCAGTAGCTTCATGGGATGAAGGGCTACCTAGTTCGTTCAAAAGAATGACCTTCATCCATATTAAAGGTCACAGGGGTCAATTGTCTTGAAAACCTTTAGACGACTTCTTCTGTAT
Source organism: Mizuhopecten yessoensis (assembly GCF_002113885.1). Classification (NCBI taxonomy): domain Eukaryota; kingdom Metazoa; phylum Mollusca; class Bivalvia; order Pectinida; family Pectinidae; genus Mizuhopecten; species Mizuhopecten yessoensis. Next base: position 124,749 of record NW_018479931.1, on the reverse strand, counting down.
AACCAAAAGGTCCAGGGTGATGATATTTGGCCAGAAGGATGGTGGCATGTAGGTCTACCAAGTTTGTTCAAATGAATGACCTTCACCCATATTCAAGGTCACAGGGGTCAAATATGTTGAACTCTTTAAACGACTTCTAAATAAGTAAAGCATACAGGGTGATTTCTTGTTGTTGTGAATGACCTTGATACACTTTCATGGTCAATCTGGTCCATAGTGCATAAATCTTTAAAAGTCATCTTCTCAATAAACAAAAGGTATAGGCTTGTGATATTTGGCAAGTTGCATTCTGGGAAGAAGGGCTATGAAGTTTCTTCAACTTAATATCCATGTTTGAATTTTCTAAGGTCACAGGAGTCAAATATGTTTTAATCGTTTAACTGTTTCTTAAGAATGACTTGAAGTCAAGACACTTATATTTTGCTTGTAGCTTTATTTTAGTCCACTTTTAAGGTTACAATTGTGAGATTAATACCAGGTGAGCGATGCAGGCCCAATGGGTCTCTTGTTATAAGTCCCAGCCTCACATGCCATCCAAGGCTTTTGTTTATGCTGAAAACAGAAATGCTTCCTAAAAGTGTATTACACTCAGTGATGATTTTCCGCTCTTGTAGAAAATCACATATAATAGAAACATATTTAGATATGTATTAACTTGTTATAAGTAGAATAAATAATACCTGTCTTTTTGGAAAAAAATCTTCATATTCTTCAGGTCCAGTTATGTACTTCTACTGGGATTTGGCTAAATACTCTCCTCAAGCGAGGATTTGCCCTCACTAAAAGTCTCTTGAGGCCAGAAAAGGTGAAGGTCACACTGACCCCAAGGTCAGACATGAAGGAGACAAGGAACCCACCAAGCCTCCAGAGAGACCAGCCAAACATGGCCGCCATCACAGAAGATGTTGAGCAGACAGAGACAGGAACATCAGGAGAGCTCACATCAAGGGACACCACTCCTATTCGAGACCTTCTCATGAAGGATATGCCAGAAAATGGAGTGAAGCTATCGTTATGGTTACAGTGGACATTACCGAAGTTTGAAATACGGTTTTATAGACAGAGAGAAGGACAGGGACAAGGTAAGGCATTGTCAGCACTGGGTTAGACTTTGTCAGGACAAGGTCAGGCATTGTCAGAACTGGGTTAGGGTTTGTCAGGCATTGTCAGAGGTGGGTTAGACTTTGTCAGGACAAGGTTAGTCATTGTCAGAACTGGATAAGACTTCTCAGGACAAGGTCAGGCATTGCCAGAACTGGGTTAGGGTTTGTCAGGCATTGTCAAAACTGGGTAAGGCTTTGTCAGGACAAGTCCAGGCATTGTCAGAACTTGGTTAGACTTTGTCAGGACTAGGTCAGGCATTGTCAAAACTGGGTAAGGCTTTGTCAGGACAAGGCCAGGCATTGTCAAAACTGGTTTAGGCTTTGTCAGGAGGTTAGGGTTTGTCAGGCATTGTCAGAAATGGGTTAGGCTTTGTCAGGCATTGTCAGAACTGCGTAAGCCTTTGTCAGGACATGGTCAGGCATTGTCAGAACTTGGTTAGACTTTGGCAGGACAAGGTTAGACATTGTCAAAACTGGATAAGACTTGTCAGGGCAAGGTCAGGCATTGTCAGACCTGGGTTAGGCTTTGTCAGGCAATGTCAGAACTGGGTTAGTCTTTGTCAGGCATTGTCAGAGGTGGGTTAGACTTTGTCAGGACTAGGTCAGGCATTGTCAAAACTGGGAGAGGCTTTGTCAGGACAAGGCTAGGCATTGTCAGAACTTGGTTGGACTTTGTCAGGACAAGGTCGGGCATTGTCAGAACTGGGTTAGGCCTTGTCAGGCCAAGGTCAGCCATTGTCAGAACTGGGTTAGTCTTTGTCAGGAAAAGGTCAGGAATTGTCAGACATGGGTTAGGCTTTGTCAGGACACGGTCAGGCATTGTCAGAACTGGCTTAGATTTTGTCAGGAAAAGGTCAGGCATTGTCAGACCTGGGTTAGGCTTTGTCAGAACTGGGTTAGACTTGGTCAGGACAAGGTCAGGCATTGCCAGAACTGGGTTAGGCTTTGTAAGGCATTGTCAGAACTGGGGTAGGCTTTGTCAGGACAAGGCTAGGCATTGTCAGAACTTGGTTAGACTTTGTCAGGGCAAGGTTAGACATTGTCAGAACTGGGTAAGGCTTTGTCAGGCCAAGGCCAGGCATTGCCAGAACTTGGTTAGACTTTGTCAGGGCAAGGTTAGACATTGTCAGAACTGGGTAAGGCTTTGTCAGGACAAGGTAAGGCATTGTCAGTACTGGGTTAGACTTTGTCAGGACTAGGTCAGGCATTGTCAAAACTGGGTAAGGCTTTGTCAGGACAAGGCCAGGCATTGTCAGAACTTGGTTAGACTTTGTCAGGACAAGGTTAGACATTGTCAGAACTGGATAAGACTTGTCAGGACAAGGTCAGGCATTGTCAGAACTGGGTTAGGCTTTGTCAGGACAAGGCCAGGCATTGTCAGAACTTGGTTAGACTTTGTCAGGACAAGGTCAGGCATTGTCAAAACTGGGTAAGGCTTTGTCAGGCCAAGGCCAGGCATTGTCAGAACTTGGTTAGACTTTGTCAGGACACGGTCAGACATTGTCAGAACTGGGTAAGACTTGTAAGGACAAGGTCAGGCATTGTCAGAACTGGGTAAGGCTTTGTCAGGACAAGGTCAGGCATTGTCAAAACTGGGTAAGGCTTTGTCAGGACAAGGTCAGGCATTGTCAGAACTTGGTTAGACTTTGTCAGGACAAGGTCAGACATTGTCAGAACTGGGTAAGACTTGTCAGGACAAGGTCAGGCATTGTCAGAACTGGGTTAGGCTTTGTCAGGACAAGGTCAGGCGTTGTCAGAACTGGGTTAGGCTTTGTCAGGACAAGGTCAGGCATTGTCAGAACTGGGTAAGACTTTGTCAGGACAAGGTTAGGCTTTGTCAGGACAAGGTCAGGCATTGTCAAAACTGGGTTAGGCTTTGTCAGGACAAGGTCAGGCATTGTCAGAACTGGGTTAGGCTTTGTCAGGACAAGGTCAGGCATTGTCAGAACTGGGATAGACTTCGTCAAGACAAGGTCAGGCATTGTCAGAACTGGGTTAGGCTTTGTCAGAACTGGGTTAGACTTTTTTCAGAACAAGGTCAGGCACTGTCAGAACTGGGTTAGACTTTGTCAGAACAGGGTTAGACTTTATCAGGACAGGGTAAGGCTTTGTCCGAACCGGGTAAGACTTTGTCAAAACTGGGTTAGACTTTGTCCGAACTGGGTTAGACTTTATCAGAACATGGTAAGGCTTTGTCAGAACTGGGTTGGCCTTTTTCAGGACAAGGTAAAGCATTTAGTCCAGGAGCTAGAAGGGTCCACCGTGCAGCCACCCCCCCCCCCCACAAACCTCCGAACTAATATTTTTCTGAGGCCCCATGATGGCCTGATCACGAAAATAAATGTTCACATTGCATAAGTTGGGACAAACTTCCGGTTATGACGTCATCAAGATGGCCACCATAGTGAAATTTACCCAAAATGTGAAAAAAATCATAAAATCATTATTTTTCGATCAAATTTAACAAATGAGGTATCAAAATGACAGCAATAGAATAACAAACAGATCTGTTAACAAAACAAACTACTATAAAAAGATTTATTTCTAAAAAAAATGAATTTATATCAATTTTGAGGTCAAAATTGAACATTTTCACAAAATAATTGTCATTATTTTTTGGTCAAATTTCTTCCATGGGTCTATTCACACTGCTCATGGTATTACGAGGCAGTACATTGAAGGAAACCCAGAGCAACAGGGGGCTACTCGTCCTGAAATCCTGTCCGTCAGCAGAAGTGGAGCGCGTTTTCTGAAAACAGATCAAGTCGTGAATCTTCCTGAATGCTATGTGACACAACGAAAGAGTCCATCCCTCACAATCCAACTTTTGACATGCCCTGGAGGCGAAGAAGTCCTAAAACGCGCCATGAGACGCAATTTTGTCTGGGTTCTCATTCGCATGATGCGTACAGCCTCACAGGACGTACCTGGTTGGACCGGCTTCACATCCTTAACTGGTATGCCACCAACAAATCTCACCACCATTGGCCCATTGACAAATCTCACCACCCAGTCATCACCCAATTCAACCCATCACTGAGTATAAGACCGTGCAAGAATGTCTGAGATATGCTGAAGAGGCCACACATGAAGTAGTATGTCATAACAACCTTCGACTTGAGAGTCTGCATGAAGGCATATCCATTGCTTTGGAACAACCCTAAATGGTATGAGAAGCATATTGTTTTGATTGGTACCTTCCACCTCGTGTGTGCTCATCTGAAGATGGTGGGGAAGAGGATGGATTGCTCTGGTTTGTCTGATATCCTACTTGAAGCAGGACTGATTGCCTCTGATTCATTGCAAGGTGTGATATCCGGAAAGCACTATGACAGGGCGATACACTGCCATAAGACCATGATGGGGTGCTTGGAAAGGTTGTTATTGGAACAATGCATGGCTTACCAAGATGACCAGGAACTGCTCTCTTCCATCCCAGCAGACTCGATGAAGAAGTTGGATGATTTGTTACAATCGCTCACAGAAACCAAATTGGACGCAGCATTAGATGACAATGCATTCAGTAACTACATCCAGGGTTACCTGCAGTATAGAGTGGAGGTCAGTGAAGGCAGTCACGGAAAAACTGCCCAACTTTGGGCTTCCTACTTGAGTTATATATGGCTAGTACTCTCTCTCTCGTAAAGGCAGTGAAGCACAATGACTTCCTTGCATGTGCACACTGATGCATATCATGACAGACATATTTTTTGCATTCGGTAGTCAGAACTACGCCCGATATCTCACATACTTCTCCATCTTCCTGGCTAACATTGAGGTATCTCATCCCAGAGCAACTGATTTGAGCAAGAGGGGAGCCATGAGTGTGGCTCGTTCCTTCATACCCGGAAAAAGCTTTGCCGTCGACAAAACTATGCCAAATCTCATGGTGGCGCTGGTGGGGATGGTTTTGGTGTTTCAGGGGTTCTCAGCAACCATGATGCATACCAAAGATTGGTGCGAACAACACAAGCGAGTCCCAGTATATCAACACGAACATGGCTGACATGCTGACAGACAGCCAAAGTGGACCTGCAGAGATCCTGAAAAGTGAGAAATGCGTACGAAAGGCAAAGGGGGCAGTTGAAAGCTTCATCAATCCATTTATAGTTGACGACCAAGACAAACTTATCAGTCTTTTATCTGGAGCTGCTGCCACTGAGATTATATCAACTGATGTTCTGGATGCAGAAAAGTCAGAAAAAGAGGCACAGAAAGCTTTCATAGAGAAGAATGAAAACTTCTTTGAACCAGTAAAGCGGATGAATCTGAGAACGCTTGGTGATATGAACAAGAAGATGAAAGTAACAACGGCAACAAGGCAATATTGTCTTCCAACTATTTGTGAAATCCCAAAGCCAGGGCTTGCAGTTGGACATGAAGGGGCTGATGACGTACCCGCTGACCCCTGTCCCATACAGCATTGGAACAGCAGATGGATTTCTGGCAAAGACAGACAAATCTAAATCTTTCCAGTATCTGCATGACCAAAGAGTGTGAGGATGCACCGGTTCAATTGGCTGAGTCAACACTTGTGGTCTATGATGGTAATGCCTACTTCTACTACCAGCCAATTTCAGCTTGATCTGCAACAAGATTTTGTCATGATGTCAACGACAACAGATGCGGTGTTCAGCACAGATATGAATACTCCCAATTCTGTCAAATCCATGGAACGTGGGAAGTGAGAAGTTCATTGTAAAGGGGGCAAGCACAAAGAAACCTCCTGATTGGAAGCAGTTCCTGACAAATGATGACAACAAGACACAATTCATAGATCTCCTCTGCAAGACGTGGAGTAATCATTCATATGCCAATTAGCTGCTTGGAAGAAAAGTCATCATCACATGTGAAGGAGCTGCATACCAGCTGACGTCTGAAGATGGGCAAAGCACAGCGAAGACGGAGATCGAACCTCTTCTCTCATCCCAAGAGGAAACTGATTCCAGAGTAGTTTTGTACTGCATGTATGGAAAGGACAAGGGATACGAGTACATCCGGATCAAAAGTCCAGACAGCGATGTATTCTTCATCCTACTGCACTACGCCCTCACATTGACAAATGTAGTGATTCTATTTGACACTGGCACTGGAAATAAGCAGCGACTGATCAACATCACCGAACTGGCTAAGGGCTATACACAGAACCACTGCACAGCACTCATGTGTCTCCATGCATACACTAGATGTGACAATACCATCGCATTCAAAGGAATAGGAAAGATCAAGCCACTGAAAACTCTCTAGAAAACTCCAGAGTTTGCTGCTGTACTCTGCAGGTTGGGGAAAACTTGGGACATAACCGAAGACCTCCTTGATGAACTGGAGGAATTCACGTGTGCCATATATGGTCGTGCTAGAGTGCACAAGGTTAATGAGCTGCGATACATCCCCATTCAGGAGCTGTGTGGCAAAGAAGACCAACCCCACCCTTCAAAGAATGTGGACCTGGGATCACTTCCACCATGCAGATGAAGTCTGGAGCAGCACGTAAGATGTGTCAATTATCAGGTTAGAATCTGGGAGAGGGCTCACATTGCTGAATCAGATATTCCAGATGTGAAGGTTGACCATGGATGCATGGGAGGTCAGGATGGAAAGCTGGAGCCACTGTGGTACACAGGAGCTCATCGACATCGCTGGCGAACCACTGGAGTCTGACGACGATGTGGATTCAGATGACTCGGAAACTGTATACCAGCTGACAGATAGGCTAGATCAGTTTAGTGTACAAAGCAGTGGTGAAGGCACAGACAGTGATCTGGATTGACAATATGTACCCTCGAATGATATGAACTCTGTGTTTGTTAGATATTTAGACAAACAGAAACGGCAATTATTGTTGATATGACTGTTGATATTTGAACAGTTGTGATACACAGGATATGAACAAAATTGCGTGTGGTCATTCAGCTCAATAGGTGAATAAAACATTTCTAAATTATGACTAAGGTTGTTTGCTTTCTAGAAAAGATTTGACCAAAAATAATGACAATTATTTTGTGAAAAATTGAATTTATGACCTCAAAATCGACATAAATTAATTTTTGTTGGAAATGAATCTATTCATAGTAGTTTATTTTGTTAACAGATCTGTTTGTTATTCTATTGCGGTCATTTTGATACCTCATTTGTTAATTTTGATCGAAAAATAACGATTTTATGATTTTTTTCACATATTGGGTAAATTTCACTATGGTGGCCATCTTGATGTTGTCATAACTGGAAGTTCGTCCAAACTTACGCAATGTTAACATTTATATTCGTGATCAGGGCGTCATGGGTCTTCAGAAAAATATTGGTCAGAACTGGGTTGGGCATTGTCAGATTTTGGTGAGAAGGGCGGCGTGGTGTGGGGTCCGTCTTCTGTCCGTCAGTTGTCCCTCCGGCGTCCGTCCGGCATCAACGTTTTACTTTAAACAACTTCTTCTGAATAACCAAGAGGCCCAGGCTGATGATATTTGGCCAGTAGAATGCTGGGATGAAGGGCTACCTAGTGTATTCAAATGAATGACCTGGACCCACTTTCAAGGTGACAGGGGCCAAGTGTCTTAAAATCATCAAACAACTTCTCCTCAATAACCAAAAGGCCCAGAGTACTGATATTGGGTCTGTAGCATGCTGGAATGAAGGGCTACCAAGTTTGTTCAAATTAATGACCTTGACCCACTTTCAAGGTCACAGGGGTAAAATATTGTAAAATCTTCAAACGACTTCTCAATAACTAAAAGGCCCAGGGTACTGGTATTGGGCCTGTAGCATGCTGAAATGAAGGACTACCAAGTTTGTTCAAACGAATGACCTTAACCCACTTTCATGGTCACAGGGGTCAAATTTCGTAAAATCTTCAAACAACTTCCTCTCAATAACCAAAACATCCAGGGTACTGAATGAAATTGGGCCTGTAGCACGGCTAGTTACTCGTACTCGAAAGAGAGAGCACTTCACACCTGTGCTTTATTTGTTGCACTGGTTACCTGTACGATACAGGTCGCAGTACAAAATTCTGGTGTACACATACAAGGCACTGAATGGAGCAGCTCCTCGGTACCTACAGGAGCTTGTTACCTCGTATCAGTCGTCACGATCACTGCGGTTGGAGACAGAATCTTTGTTGTGTGTCCCAAAATCTCGTACTGTGACCTTAGGAAACAGATGCTTTGGGAAGGTTTCGGCTACATTGTGGAATAGCTTACCATCTGCAATTAGAAAGTCAAATACCCTGGCCAAGTTCAAGAGGGACATCAAAACTCACCTCTTCACGTTTGCATTTTAGAATCTTTTCAAAGACGTTATGTAAATACAACCCTTTTATTTGTTCAATTATGTGCACATTGCTTGTTTAAATGTATAAAAGTGATTGTAAGCCTTTGTTGTTTGTTTTCACAATTATAACCATTACTATTATCCATATGTTGTAAAGCGCTTTAGAGTAATTTTACAAATTATATAGGGCGCTATGTTAATGTTGTATATTATTATTATTATTAAAAGGCCCAGGGTACTGATATTGGGCCTGTAACATACTGGGAAGAAGGGCTACCAAGTTTTTTCAAATGAATGACCTTGACCCACTTTCAATCTTATGTCCTTGTTCGACATTCAAGGTCACAGGCATCAAATGTTTATATCTTTTAATAGGTTCTTATGAATCAATCACTAATATTCTGCCTGTAGCTGTATTGAAGTCCACTTTTAAGATTACAAGTGTGAGATTAATACCAGGTGAGCGATGCAGGCCCATTGGGCCTCTTGTATTTATCTAGCTTCAGTTTTGTGTGTCTATACTACCTACAGATACCAAGGTTACCGTGGTGATGGAAGACCTGACAACTTCTGTTGATGTGGAAGCAATCTACGCCAAGGTCAAGGTCACATGTGGTGGATGTTGTATACATCATTATAATAGAAACCATCAGAGGTATGTTAACCACCATCAGGTATGTACTCTACCATCAGGTATATACTTTACCATCAGGTATATACTCTACCATCAGAGGTATGGTAACCACCATCAGGTATGTACTCTACCATCAGGTATATACTTTACCATCAGGTATATACTCTACCATCAGAGGTATGTTAACCACCATCAGGTATGTACTCTACCATCAGGTATATACTTTACCATCAGGTATATACTCTACCATCAGAGGTATGGTAACCACCATCAGGTATGTACTCTACCATCAGGTATATACTTTACCATCAGGTATATACTCTACCATCAGAGGTATGTTAACCACCATCAGGTATGTACTCTACCATCAGAGGTATGTACTCTACCATCAGAGGTATGTACACTACCATCAGAGGTATGTACTCTACCATCAGGTATATACTCTACCATCAGGTATGTACTCTACCATCAGGTATGTACTCTACCATCAGGTATGTACTCTACCATCAGAGGTATGTACTCTACCATCAGAGGTATGTACTCTACCATCAGAGGTATGTACTCTACCATCAGAGGTATGTACTCTACCATCAGAGGTATGTACTCTACCATCAGAGGTATGTACTCTACCATCAGAGGTATGTACTCTACCATCAGAGGTATGTACTCTACCATCAGAGGTATGTACTCTACCATCAGAGGTATGTACTCTACCATCAGAGGTATGTACTCTACCATCAGAGGTATGTACTCTACCATCAGAGGTATGTACTCTACCATCAGAGGTATGTACTCTACCATCAGAGGTATGTACTCTACCATCAGAGGTATGTACTCTACCATCAGAGGTATGTACTCTACCATCAGAGGTATGTACTCTACCATCAGAGGTATGTACTCTACCATCAGAGGTATGTACTCTACCATCAGAGGTATGTACTCTACCATCAGAGGTATGTACTCTACCATCAGAGGTATGTACTCTACCATCAGAGGTATGTACTCTACCATCAGAGGTATGTACTCTACCATCAGAGGTATGTACTCTACCATCAGATATGTACTCTACCATCAGAGGTATGTACTCTACCATCAGAGGTATGTACTCTACCATCAGAGGTATGTACTCTACCATCAGAGGTATGTACTCTACCATCAGAGGTATGTACTCTACCATCAGAGGTATGTACTCTACCATCAGAGGTATGTACTCTACCATCAGAGGTATGTACTCTACCATCAGAGGTATGTACTCTACCATCAGAGGTATGTACTCTACCATCAGAGGTATGTACTCTACCATCAGAGGTATGTACTCTACCATCAGAGGTATGTACTCTACCATCAGAGGTATGTACTCTACCATCAGAGGTATGTACTCTACCATCAGAGGTATGTACTCTACCATCAGAGGTATGTACTCTACCATCAGAGGTATGTACTCTACCATCAGAGGTATGTACTCTACCATCAGAGGTATGTACTCTACCATCAGAGGTATGTACTCTACCATCAGAGGTATGTACTCTACCATCAGAGGTATGTACTCTACCATCAGAGGTATGTACTCTACCATCAGAGGTATGTACTCTACCATCAGAGGTATGTACTCTACCATCAGAGGTATGTACTCTACCATCAGAGGTATGTACTCTACCATCAGAGGTATGTACTCTACCATCAGAGGTATGTACTCTACCATCAGAGGTATGTACTCTACCATCAGAGGTATGTACTCTACCATCAGAGGTATGTACTCTACCATCAGAGGTATGTACTCTACCATCAGAGGTATGTACTCTACCATCAGAGGTATGTACTCTACCATCAGAGGTATGTACTCTACCATCAGAGGTATGTACTCTACCATCAGAGGTATGTACTCTACCATCAGAGGTATGTACTCTACCATCAGAGGTATGTACTCTACCATCAGAGGTATGTACTCTACCATCAGAGGTATGTACTCTACCATCAGAGGTATGTACTCTACCATCAGAGGTATGTACTCTACCATCAGAGGTATGTACTCTACCATCAGAGGTATGTACTCTACCATCAGAGGTATGTACTCTACCATCAGAGGTATGTACTCTACCATCAGAGGTATGTACTCTACCATCAGAGGTATGTACTCTACCATCAGAGGTATGTACTCTACCATCAGAGGTATGTACTCTACCATCAGAGGTATGTACTCTACCATCAGAGGTATGTACTCTACCATCAGAGGTATGTACTCTACCATCAGAGGTATGTACTCTACCATCAGAGGTATGTACTCTACCATCAGAGGTATGTACTCTACCATCAGAGGTATGTACTCTACCATCAGATGTATGTACTCTACCATCAGAGGTATGTACTCTACCATCAGAGGTATGTACTCTACCATCAGAGGTATGTACTCTACCATCAGAGGTATGTACTCTACCATCAGAGGTATGTACTCTACCATCAGAGGTATGTACTCTACCATCAGAGGTATGTACTCTACCATCAGAGGTATGTACTCTACCATCAGAGGTATGTACTCTACCATCAGAGGTATGTACTCTACCATCAGAGGTATGTACTCTACCATCAGAGGTATGTACTCTACCATCAGAGGTATGTACTCTACCATCAGAGGTATGTACTCTACCATCAGAGGTATGTACTCTACCATCAGAGGTATGTACTCTACCATCAGAGGTATGTACTCTACCATCAGAGGTATGTACTCTACCATCAGAGGTATGTACTCTACCATCAGAGGTATGTACTCTACCATCAGAGGTATGTACTCTACCATCAGAGGTATGTACTCTACCATCAGAGGTATGTACACTACCTTCAGAGGTATGTACACTACCATCAGAGATATGTACACTACCATCAGAGGTATGTACTCTACCATCAGAGGTATGTACTCTACCATCAGAGGTATGTACTCTACCATCAGGTATATACTCTACCATCAGAGGTATGTACACTACCTTCAGAGGTATGTTAACCACCATCAGGTATATACTCTACCATCAGAGGTATGTACACTACCATCAGAGGTATGTACACTACCATCAGAGGTATGTACTCTACCATCAGAGGTATGTACACTACCTTCAGAGTTATGTACACTACCATCAGAGATATGTACACTACCTTCAGAGGTATGTACACTACCATCAGAGGTATGTACACTACCATCAGAGGTATGTACTCTACCATCAGAGGTATGTTCACTTCCATCATTCAATGAAGTGCTAAATGAGCTTATACAGTGGTGCGGCGTCCGTCGTCCGGCCGTTGACCGGCCGGCATCTGGCATCAATATTTTACTTTAAACAACTTCTTCTGCATAACCAAGATGCCCAGGCTGCTGATATTTGGTCAGTAGCATGCTGGGATGACGGGCCACCAAGTTTGTTCAAATTAATGACCTTGACCCACGTTCAACCTACTGTCCTTGGTCAACATTCAAGGTCACAGACGTCATATTTTTAAATCTTTTAATAGGTTCTTAAGAATCAAACACTGATAATCTGCCTTTAGCTGTATTTTAGTTCACTTTAAAGATTACAAGTGTGAGATTAATACTAGGTGAGCGATGCAGGCCCATTGGGCCTCTTGTTAGGATATATCTTAAATAAGTTTGTCGCCTTCTGTCCTTGTTACATCAATTAGCAGTTTATTGAACCCTTCTGAAGAAAACAATGTTTAACATGTTGATTAAGTGTATAATGTAGATAAACAATGAGTAATCTTACTTGTCATTGTTTTAGCCATAACCTTTTGTTTTCACCAAACCTCTTAAAAGTTATAAACCTTTTGATCTTTTCTCAGTGCAAAGCCTACAAGCTGGTCTAAAGGGGAAAACCTTGGAATCTTGATGAGTTCCCAAAAGGAACTGGCCAGTGACATTCACGTCGTATCAAACAAGGTGTGGTCATGTGACTCACAGACCTCACCTACTCACACCTTCATGATTGGAGAGTCAAAAACAAGGGAGGTAAACCGCCGTTTTATTAATCTCACCTTCACGCGGGCCTTGTGCAAAAATGTGAAACAAAAATTACGAAAAATAAATGCTGACTTAGTTGGTGTACAGGAAGTTGGGAGTGAAGTGGCAAATGAACTTTATTTCCATAAACATATCTCTGAGGTGTGTCTCAGTCTGGAGCCGTGCGATTTTGTGTTCAATATTCCAGCTCTTCTAACAGTGGCAGATTGTTTCGCTGTTTCTAGTGTCAAAAATTCTGGATCATTACCTAAGAGTTCAACTCCTAATCTGGTTGCTGGAGAGCCGAACTTTGCTCCCATGGTGACGTCTAGCCTTCTTCCTCTTCTCTATGTTGATATGGCCAGCATACGAGTGTTCATGCCTGTTAAACATTCCACTGGTCCTGATCTCGCATCTCGGGTAGAAAAAGACAACAAATTTACGAGTACAGTGGATCATGATTTAATTGTGGGGTTCATACACTCAATTGCTGTCACCCCACAAGCAGACAACCCGTTGCCACGTTATGCAGTGGAGAAAGAACTGTATAGCCGAGCAATGCATCATGGGATAGATAGAGTGCCAGGTTCTTCAATCGAGAACCGACAATACCAAATGGAATTCAAAGGACTATCACTCTGCACAGGTATTTATATAATACATTCAAAAGAAAATATTGTTAATAATTAAAATGTAGTTGCTCCACAAAAGACAAAATAAAAATAGATATTTTGAGCCAAACTTTAGCCATCTTTAAGTTTGTATATTTTAAGATGTTCTGTACCTAAATACACAGTTGATTTATATCTATGATTGATCATACATCAGAGGAAAATGTCTGTTTGACATGAAATACAACATCACAAAGTCGTCAAAATTAGCCCTCATGTCTAGACCAGCACAACCAGTGTGTATAGTTGGCTTGATTTACTAAAGTGACACTTACAGCAACTGATTTGGATTTGTGAACAGTTCTTAAAATAATTGTTTGGAGACCTTTTATACATGGCAGCAATTAAAGGTTGTCAGATTAAGTGATATATATTGGTATTTATGAATGACAGAATATAGCAGAAGGACAGATACATTTAGAAAGTTGTTGTTGAAAAAAAGCTTTCAAACCATACAGATAAAACGTCTCATGTCTGGCGACTTAGTAGTGTCTGGGGACTTAGTAGTGTCTGGGGACTTAGTAGTGTCTATGGACTTAGTAGTGTCTGTGGACTTAGAAGTGTCTGGGGTCTTATTAGTGTCTGTGGACTTAGTAGTGTCTGGGGACTTAGTAGTGTCTGGGGACTTAGTAGTGTCTGGGGACATAGTAGTGTCTGGGGACTTAGTAGTGTCTGGGGACTTAGTAGTGTCTGGGGACTTGGTAGTGTCTGGGGACTTAGTAGTGTCTGGGGACATAGTAGTGTCAGGGGACTTAGTAGTGTCTGGGGACTTAGTAGTGTCTGGGGACTTAGTAGTGTCAGGGGACTTAGTAGTGGCTGGGGGCTTAGTAGTGTCAGGGGGCTTAGTAGGGTCTGGCTGGGGACTTAGGAGTGTCGGCGGCCTAAGTGGTGTCTGGGGTATTAGTAGTGTCTGTGGACTTTGTAGTGACTTTGGATTTAGTAGTGTCTGGGGAGTTTGTAGTGTCTGGGGGCTTGGTAGTGTCTGGGGTCTTGGTAGTGTCTAGAGACATAGTAGTGTCTGGGGACTAAGTGGGGTCTGGGGTCTTAGTAGTGTCTGGGGACTAAGTAGTGTCTGGGGTCTTCGTAGTGTCTGGGGACTTAGAAGTGTCTGGGGACTTAGTGGTGTCTGGGGTCTTAGCAGTGTCTGTGGACTTAGTAGTGTCTGGGGACTTAGTAGTGTCTGGGGACTAAGTGGTGTCTGGGGTCTTAGTAGTGTCTGTGGACTTAGTAGTGTCTGGGGACTTAGTAGTGTCTGGGGACTTAGTAGTGTCTGTCTGGGGACTTAGTAGTGTCTGGGGACTTGGTAGTGTCTGGGGTCTTAGTAGTGTCTGGGGACTTAGTAGTGTCTGGGGACTTAGTAGTGTCTGGGGACTTAGTAGTGTCTGGGGACATAATAATGTCTGGGGTCTTAGTAGTGTCTGTCTGGGGAACCTTCTTCATCAATACCAATCTAGAAAATCTTACACAAACTACTTGTCTGTTTTTTGTAGGGTGCTGGTCAGATTTTGTGGACAGACAAACAAGTGGGGAGCAGTCAGACATTGCTACACCTACTATACAGATTCCAGCTCTGGAGTGGAACACCCTACTCAAACCAGAGTATGTCAATAATCATGTTATTTCATATTTAGAGACCATAGAAAACTGTAGAACAAGTACTTGATTGTTTTTGTGAGGTATACTTTTTTGTAAGATATATATTTTTGCTAGGTGTATACTTTTTGTGAGGTGAGTTATATAGTTTTAAGCAAGAGGTTCCCAGCTGGAGAAAAAAACTTGATGTTATAAATAAAGGTAGTAACTACTTGTTAAAGGCGAAAGGGGGCGGGGCCCCTACAGGGGAAATATGGGTAAATCTTAGCCTACTCCTTAAAGTGTGGGTGATGGAATTTAAATCTAGTTGGCATGAAGCATCTCTAGGCCAATGTATAAGTAAAGGGTGTGGCCCCCATTGGGGTAAGTGGGCAGGCCCTCAATGATGATAAATATTTAGAAGACCTCTACTAAAGTAAGGATAAAAGGGATTTTAATTTATTTATTTAAATGAAGGATGTGTTTTAGAAAGCACTCCATATATAAAAGGTTTAGAAAGTACTCCATATATAAAAGGTTTAGAAAGTACTCCATATATAAAAGGTTTAGAAAGTACTCTATATATAAAAGTACTCCATATATAAAAGGTTTAGAAAGTACTCCATATATAAAAGGTTTAGAAAGTACTCCATATATAAAAGTACTCCATATATAAAAGGTTTAGAAAGTACTCTATATATAAAAGTACTCCATATATAAAAGGTTTAGAAAGCACTCCATATATAAAAGGTTTAGAAAGTACTCCATATATAAAAGTACTCCATATATAAAAGGTTTAGAAAGTACTCTATATATAAAAGTACTCCATATATAAAAGGTTTAGAAAGTACTCCATATATAAAAGGTTTAGAAAGTACTCCATATATAAAAGTTTTAGAAAGTACTCCATATATAAAAGTACTCCATATATAAAAGGTTTAGAAAGTACTCCATATATAAAAGGTTTAGAAAGTACTCCATATATAAAAGGTTTAGAAAGTACTCCATATATAAAAGGTTTAGAAAGTACTCCATATATAAAAGGTTTAGAAAGTACTCCATATATAAAAGGTTTAGAAAGTACTCCATATATAAAAGGTTTAGAAAGTACTCCATATATAAAAGGTTTAGAAAGTACTCCATATATAAAAGGTTTAGAAAGTACTCCATATATAAAAGGTTTAGAAAGTACTCCATATATAAAAGGTTTAGAAAGTACTCCATATATAAAAGGTTTAGAAAGTACTCCATATATAAAAGGTTTAGAAAGTACTCCATATATAAAAGGTTTAGAAAGTACTCCATATATAAAAGGTTTAGAAAGTACTCCATATATAAAAGGTTTAGAAAGTACTCCATATATAAAAGGTTTAGAAAGTACTCCATATATAAAAGGTTTAGAAAGTACTCCATATATAAAAGGTTTAGAAAGTACTCCATATATAAAAGGTTTAGAAAGTACTCCATATATAAAAGGTTTAGAAAGTACTCCATATATAAAAGGTTTAGAAAGTACTCCATATATAAAAGGTTTAGAAAGTACTCCATATATAAAAGGTTTAGAAAGTACTCCATATATAAAAGGTTTAGAAAGTACTCCATATATAAAAGGTTTAGAAAGTACTCCATATATAAAAGGTTTAGAAAGTACTCCATATATAAAAGGTTTAGAAAGTACTCCATATATAAAAGGTTTAGAAAGTACTCCATATATAAAAGGTTTAGAAAGTACTCCATATATAAAAGGTTTAGAAAGTACTCCATATATAAAAGGTTTAGAAAGTACTCCATATATAAAAGGTTTAGAAAGTACTCCATATATAAAAGGTTTAGAAAGTACTCCATATATAAAAGGTTTAGAAAGTACTCCATATATAAAAGTACTCCATATATAAAAGGTTTAGAAAGTACTCCATATATAAAAGGTTTAGAAAGTACTCCATATATAAAAGGTTTAGAAAGTACTCCATATATAAAAGGTTTAGAAAGTACTCCATATATAAAAGGTTTAGAAAGTACTCCATATATAAAAGGTTTAGAAAGTACTCCATATATAAAAGGTTTAGAAAGTACTCCATATATAAAAGGTTTAGAAAGTACTCCATATATAAAAGGTTTAGAAAGTACTCCATATATAAAAGGTTTAGAAAGTACTCCATATATAAAAGGTTTAGAAAGTACTCCATATATAAAAGGTTTAGAAAGTACTCCATATATAAAAGGTTTAGAAAGTACTCCATATATAAAAGGTTTAGAAAGTACTCCATATATAAAAGGTTTAGAAAGTACTCCATATATAAAAGGTTTAGAAAGTACTCCATATATAAAAGGTTTAGAAAGTACTCCATATATAAAAGGTTTAGAAAGTACTCCATATATAAAAGGTTTAGAAAGTACTCCATATATAAAAAGGTTTAGAAAGCACTCCATATATAAATGGTTTAGAAAGTACTCCATATATAAAAGGTTTAGAAAGTACTCCATATACAAAAGGTTTAGAAAGTACTCCATATGTGAAAGGTTTAGAAAGTACTCCATATATAAAAGGTTTAGAAAGTACTCCATATATAAAAGTTTTAGAAAATACTCCTTATATAAAAGTACTCCATATATAAAAGGTTTAGAAAGTACTCCATATACAAAAGGTTTAGAAAGTACTCCATATATAAAAGGTTTAGAAAGAACTCCATATGTAAAAGATTTAAAAAGTACTCCATATATAAAAGGTTTAGAAAGTACTTCATATATAAAAGGTTTAGAAAGTACTCCATATATAAAAGGTTTAGAAAGTACTCAATATATAAAAGGTTTAGAAAATACTCCATATATAAAAGGTTTAGAAAGTACTCTTATACAAAAGGTTTAGAAAGTACTCCATATATAAAAGGTTCAGAAAGTACTCCATATATAAAAGGTTTAGAAAGTACTCCATATATAAAAGGTTTAGAAAGTACTCCATATATAAAAAGGTTTAGAAAGTACTCCATATATAAAAGTACTCCATATATAAAAGGTTCAGAAAGTACTCCATATATAAAAGGCTTAGAAAGTACTCCATATATAAAAGGTTTAGAAAGTACTCCATATATAAAAGTACTCCATATATAAAAGGATTTTGACAAAATTTGACATGATTCACCTCTTGGTCAAGAAAAGTCAATATTATATAAATGAAAGGTTTTACTCACCTGAAGGCAGGATGGATAGGGCCCAATAGTAGAAAAGGGAGGATTACATCTGAAAAGGCTACTCCTTAAGTAAAGATGAATAGATTTTAACCTGATGTTATGGGAACCATCCCTGTGCCAGGTTTGACTGTTTTAACAGTTAATGGTTTCGGGCCTCTAGGGCAAGTCTGAATAAACTGATACTGTTACAATAGGTGTCCAGGCTAAATGCCTGTCACTAATATAGCTTCCTACAGGAAACAGTCCTGTTAACAGAACTTCCTGTTATCAAACATGTGACAAAAGGGTGAGGACCATTCAATCCTTGGTGAAGGGCCAACCCCGAAAAGGTTGTTGATGATTATACAGTTGTGGGATCGCACAATGTTACACGATGTGCGGTGTGCACACGATGTGTGCACGGTGTGTGAATGATGTGTGCACGAAGTGCGAATGATAAAAAATAAATTGGACGATCATTGCTTGTGCGGTAACAATCGTGGTTGGTGTAAATTGAGGAATGGCTTAACATGTTTAGTATGTTTCTATATTCTGTCTATACTTTCTTAAATGTAGAAATGGTGATTTCGACCTTAATCGACACAGGTAAAATAACAACACAGTCTCGGCAACACAGGTAAACATAGCCACTTTGTACCTGGACCGTAATTTTCCCCCGCCCGGGGCACTTACGTAACTCGCCAAGGTGTGAAAACCAGGTGAAGGGGAGCTATAGACCAAAACAAATGCAAATAACAACTATGAAACGTCCAGTTGTGTTTTCATAACGGTCATACGTTATCACATATCACTCAGCTCTATGTGTCAGACAAAGACCAGGTAACACTCCGGTCACTCATCAAATTGTTATTTACCTGTTCTGTTACCGAGGAGCCAAACCCATTCTTGACAGTCTAACGCTTACTGTATACTGTGTTACACGCATTGTAAAATTGTACATAATCTCAGTTATAGAGATGAGAGAATTACAGTAATATATACAGTGTACATTATTGCATACAAGCCTTCCGTATTTTTTTTCATTCCGTAATATTGATCAACAAATTGTACCAAATCGCACAGTTGTGCGGAGAGAAGCGCACAACGGGGCGAACGATTGTTAAATCACACAGTTGTGCGCATCATGTGTGGATGATGTATGGACGGTGTGTGAACGATATATGCACTGTGTGCTTACAGTATTTTTGGTGCGTTGTGCGGTCACACAACTGTATCATTATGAGTAATGGGATTTTGAAATTATACTTGGAACTTGGATATGTTGTGTTCCTGATCACAATTGAATAAAAATTGTATAAAAGAGTTATGACCCAACTGAGAGCAGATAAAGAAAAAAAGAAAATAACATTTTTTTATATCTGCATCAAGACTGTCTATATTTGGTAAATGATTGAGATTTGTTATGCACATTTAGGAAACAGAAGATGGACATACAGCTAGTCCCCCTCGTGGCAAGTCTGGATATGAAAATAGTGGCTGCACCAGCTATCACTTACACACCTAAGGAGGATAGTCAGATTCCAGTAAGTAAAACTTATTTTCCAAAATTAAAAATGATTGTTAATATCAATATCACCCTGTCAAAGATTATGTTTTGGCCCGATCCCCTTCACCCTGTCAAAGATTATGTATTGGCCCCATCCCCTTCACCCTGTCAAAGATTATGTATTGACCATATCCCCTTCACCCTGTCAAAGATTATGAAATGGCCCCATCCCCTTCACCAAGTCTGAGATTATGTATTGGCCCAATCCCCTTCACCAAGTCTGAGATTATGTATTGACCCCATCCCCTTCACCCTGTCAAAGATGATGTTTTGACCCCATCCCCTTCACCCAGTCAGAGATTATGTATTGGCCCCATCCCCTTCACCCTGTCAGAGCTTATGTTTTGACCCCATCCCATGTATTGACCCTATCCCCTTAACCCTGTCAAACATTATGTATTAACCCCATCCCATTCACCATGTCAGAGATTATGAATTTGCCCCATCCCCTTCACCAAGACAAAGATTATGTATTGACCCTATCGCCTTCACCCTGTCAAAGATGATTTATTGACCCCATCCCCTTCACCCCGTCAAAGATGAGTTTTTGTCCCCATCCCCTTCACCAAGACAAAGATTATGTATTGACCATATCCGCTTCACCCTGTCAAAGATTCTGTATTGACCCTATCCCCTTAACCCTGTCAAACATTATGTATTGGCCCCATCTCCTTCACCCTGTCAGAGATTATGGTTTGACCCCATCCCCTTCACGCTGTCAAAGATTATGTTTTGGCCCCATCCCCTTCACCTTGTCAAAGATTATGTATTGACCCTATCCCCTTCACCCTGTCAAACATTATGTATTGACCCCATCCCCTTCACCCTGTCAGAGATTATGTTTTGACCCCATCCCCTTCACCAAGTCAGTTATTATGAATTGGCCCCATCCCCTTCACCAAGTCAGAGCTTATGTATTGGCCCCATCTCCTTCACCCTGTCAAAGATTATGTATTGACCCTATCCCCTTCACCCTGTCAAAGATTATGTATTGACCCCATCCCCTTCACCCTGTCAGAGATTATGTATTGGCCCCATCCCCTTCACCAAGACAAAGATTATGTATTGGCCCCATCTCCTTTGATCTGTCAAATATTATGAATTGGCCCCATCCCCTTCACCAAGACAAAGATTATGTATTGACCCTATCCCCTTCACCAGGTTAGAGATTATGTATTGACCCCATCCCCTTCACCGAGTCAGAGATTATGAATTGGCCCCATCCCCTTCACCAAGACAAAGATTATGTATTGGCCCCATCTCCTTTGATCTGTCAAATATTATGAATTGGCCCCATCCCCTTCACCAAGACAAAGATTATGTATTGACCCTATCCCCTTCACCAGGTTAGAGATTATGTATTGACCCCATCCCCTTCACCGAGTCAGAGATTATGAATTGGCCCCATCCCCTTCACCAAGACAAAGATTATGTATTGGCCCCATCTCCTTTGATCTGTCAAATATTATGAATTGGCCCCATCCCCTTCACCAAGACAAAGATTATGTATTGACCCTATCCCCTTCACCAAGTCAGTTATTATGTATTGACCCCATCCCCTTCACCCTGTCAGAGATTATGTATTAGCCCCATCCCCTTCACCAAGTCAGTTATTATGTATTGGCCCCATCCCCTTCACCAGGTTAGAGATTATGTATTGACCCCATCCCCTTCACCAAGTCAAAGATTATGTATTAACCCCATCCCATTCACCATGTCAGAGATTATGAATTGGCCCCATCCCCTTCACCAAGACAAAGATTATGTATTGGCCCCATCTCCTTTGATCTGTCAAATATTATGAATTGGCCCCATCCCATTCACCAAGACAATGATTATGTATTGACCCTATCCCCTTCACCAAGTCAGTTATTATGTATTGACTCCATCCCCTTCACACTGTCAAAGATTATGTATTGACCCTATCCCCTTCACCAAGTCAGTTATTATGTATTGACCCTATCCCCTTCACCAAGTCAGTTATTATGTATTGACCCTATCCCCTTCACCCAGTCAGAGATTATGTATTGGCCCCATCCCCTTCACCCTGTCAGTTATTATGTATTGACCCCATCCCCTTCACCAATTCAGTTATTATGTATTGGCCCTATCCCCTTCACCCTGTCAGTTATTATGTATTGGCCCCATCCCCTTCACCCAGTCAGAGATTATGTATTGACCCCATCCCCTTCACCGAGTCAGTTATTATGTATTGACCCCATCCCCTTCACCCAGTCAGTTATTATGTATTGGCCCGATCCCCTTCACCCAGTCAGAGATTATGTATTGACCCCATCCCCTTCACCGAGTCAGTTATTATGTATTGACCCCATCCCCTTCACCCAGTCAGAGATTATGTATTGACCCCATCCCCTTCACCAAGTCAGTTATTATGTATTGACCCCATCCCCTTCACCCAGTCAGAGATTATGTATTGACCCCATCCCCTTCACCAAGTCAGTTATTATGTATTGACCCCATCCCCTTCACCAAGTCAGTTATTATGTATTGACCCTATCCCCTTCACCAAGTCAGTTATTATGTATTGACCCCATCCCCTTCACCAAGTCAGTTATTATGTATTGACCCTATCCCCTTCACCAAGTCAGTTATTATGTATTGACCCCATCCCCTTCACCCAGTCAGAGATTATGTATTGACCCTATCCCCTTCACCCTGTCAGAGATTATGTATTGACCCTATCCCCTTCACCCAGTCAGAGGTTATGTATTGACCCCATCCCCTTCACCCAATCAGAGAATATGTATTGACCCATGGGCTTATTGCAGGATAAATATGGTTATATTTGTGATAATGTCCATTGCCAAGGATTATAATGTCTTTGCCTGAGGATCCTTTTATTGGAAGTCCTCATCAACATTTTATATGTAACTATATACTATTGATACTGTTTCAGATATTAGTCTGTGGTCACACAATCGAACTCAATGCTTCAAGTGACATAGACTTTTTTATCAGCACCAATCAAGTCCATCTTCTGGAATGCTGGATTAGCCAATCAAAAGTAGTGTTACTGCCACCAAAGATACAAAAACCAGATGATGAAATGGACAAGGTTGATGAGATTAAATCAGATCACATGACCTATGATAGCGGCATTGGGAGTGAGAGTTCGGCCTTAATCTTACTGAAAGGAGTTTCTCCCATTCCCTTACACCACATGGCAACCCTAGAACATGTTCAAAGTCCCAAGTTTGTGAACCCGTTTGACCTACTGTTGACAGCGGGTCGAATTTCTTGCACTGTATACACACACAAACTTCTAAAGGAGGATTATCACGCCAACAAGACTCAGGACTGCAGAGATGATGCCGACTCACCAGGAAACAAGTCCTCTCCACAGGAAGGGTCGGAGTCTGAGAGAAACAGATCTTCATATTCTTTTCTGAATATTCATGATGTGTACCGGGACACTGAAAAGGTCATAAGGTCAGGGAGCTGTGTGATCCAGCCCTTTCTGTATGTATACTTCTCCCAACCGCACACAGTTCTGAAGTGCCACCATGTGGAACAGACGTTTGAAATGTCATGCTACGATATCCTGATAAAGGGAGCTGCATCAAATCTGATTGAAGCAGGTAAATATGATGTTAAAATGGTAAAAAAACCACTCAGATTTACGGGTGGAAGGTCAAGGTTTTACCAAACGTGATTTTTTTTATTACCCCAAAACATGTTTACATATGTCCATTTCTTAACAGTTCAAGGAATTGCCTTAAATGTTCAATAGCCTAAATACCTGGAGATATTGATGAATGAAAGACCTCTATTGCTTTGTACTTCTTTTAGGCATTATTTCATGTAAATTTACTTAAGAGTAATGACATATCATAATTATTCAAAATCCTTTAAGGTTAACATATGATAAAATATATTACTGCTACCTTTAGTACCCTAACCACTTCCAGCAACAATAACCAAACACTGAAACACATTTGATCCCTTTTGCAGATGATAAGAAAATCATTCCAGACTGTTCCGATTTCCAACTTTACTGGATAGAGACAAGGGCAGGGAAACCACACCCTAAAACGGGTATACCACCTAGCCTCTACACCCTCAGGGTCAACAACTTCCTCAAGGACACAGGTAAGTTAGCAATACCCTATCACAGGTATACCTCCCAGCCTTTACACCCTCAGAGTCAACAACTTCCACAAGGACACAGGTAAGTTAGCCATGCCCTATCACAGGTATACCTCCCAGCCTCTACACCCTCAGGGTCAACAACTTCCTCACAGACATAGGTAAGTTAGCCATACCGTATCAAAGGTATACCTCCCAGCCTCTACACCCACAGGGTCAATAACTTCCTCCAGGACACAGGTAAGTTAGCCATGCCCTATCACAGGTATACCTCCCAGCCTCTACACCCACAGGGTCAACAACTTCCTCAAGGACACAGGTAAGTTAGCCATGCCCTATCACAGGTATACCTCCCAGCCTCTACACCCACAGGGTCAACAACTTCCTCAAGGACACAGGTAAGTTAGCCATACCGTATCACAGGTATACCTCCCAGCCTCTACACCCTCAGGGTCAACAACTTCCTCACAGACACAGGTAAGTTAGCCATACCATATCACAGGTATACCTCCCAGCCTCTACACCCTCAGGGTCAACAACTTCCTCAAGGACACAGGTAAGTTAGCCATACCCTATCACAGGTATACCTCCCAGCCTCTACACCCTCAGGGTCAACAACTTCCTCAAGGACACAGGTAAGTTAGCCATACCCTATCACAGGTATACCTCCCAGCCTCTACACCCTCAGGGTCAACAACTTCCTCAAGGACACAGGTAAGTTAGCCATACCCTATCACAGGTATACCTCCCAGCCTCTACACCCTCAGGGTCAACAACTTCCTCAAGGACACAGGTAAGTTAGCCATACCCTATCACAGGTATACCTACCAGCTTCTACACCCTCAGAGTCAACAACTTCCTAAAGGACACAGGTTAGTTAGCCATGCCCTATCACAGGTATAACACCTAGCCTCTCCACCCTCAGGGTCAACAACTTCCTCAAGGACACAGGTAAGTTAGCCATACCCTATCACAGGTATACCTACCAGCTTTTACACCCTCAGAGTCAACAACTTCCTCAAGGACACAGGTTAGTTAGTCATGCCCTATCACAGGTATACCTCCCAGCCTATACACCCTCAGGGTCAACAACTTCCTCACAGACACAGGTAAGTTAGCCATGCCCTATCACAGGTATACCTCCCAGCCTCTACACCCTCAGAGTCAACAACTTCCTCAAGGACACAGGTAAGTTAGCCATACCCTATCACAGGTATACCTACCAGCTTCTACACCCTCAGAGTCAACAACTTCCTAAAGGACACAGGTTAGTTAGCCATGCCCTATCACAGGTATAACACCTAGCCTCTCCACCCTCAGGGTCAACAACTTCCTCAAGGACACAGGTAAGTTAGCCATACCCTATCACAGGTATACCTACCAGCTTTTACACCCTCAGAGTCAACAACTTCCTCAAGGACACAGGTTAGTTAGTCATGCCCTATCACAGGTATACCTCCCAGCCTATACACCCTCAGGGTCAACAACTTCCTCACAGACACAGGTAAGTTAGCCATGCCCTATCACAGGTATACCTCCCAGCCTCTACACCCTCAGGGTCAACAACTTCCTCAAGGACACAGGTAAGTTAGCCATACCCTATCACAGGTATACCTCCCAGCCTCTACACCCTCAGGGTCAACAACTTCCTCAAGGACACAGGTAAGTTAGCCATACCCTATCACAGGTATACCTCCCAGCCTCTACACCCTCAGGGTCAACAACTTCCTCAAGGACACAGGTAAGTTAGCCATACCCTATCACAGGTATACCTACCAGCTTCTACACCCTCAGAGTCAACAACTTCCTAAAGGACACAGGTTAGTTAGCCATGCCCTATCACAGGTATAACACCTAGCCTCTCCACCCTCAGGGTCAACAACTTCCTCAAGGACACAGGTAAGTTAGCCATACCCTATCACAGGTATACCTACCAGCTTTTACACCCTCAGAGTCAACAACTTCCTCAAGGACACAGGTTAGTTAGTCATGCCCTATCACAGGTATACCTCCCAGCCTATACACCCTCAGGGTCAACAACTTCCTCACAGACACAGGTAAGTTAGCCATGCCCTATCACAGGTATACCTCCCAGCCTCTACACCCTCAGAGTCAACAACTTCCTCAAGGACACAGGTAAGTTAGCCATACCCTATCACAGGTATACCTACCAGCTTTTACACCCTCAGAGTCAACAACTTCCTCAAGGACACAGGTTAGTTAGCCATGCCCTATCACAGGTATACCTCCCAGCCTCTAAAACCTCAGGGTCAACAACTTCCTCACCGACACAGGTAAGTTAGCCATACCATATCACAGGTATACCTCCCAGCCTTTACACCCTCAGGGTCAGCAACTTCCTCAAGGACACAGGTAAGTTAGCCATGCCCTATCACAGGTATACCTCCCAGCCTATACACCCTCAGGGTCAACAACCTCCTCCTGGACACAGGTAAGTTAGCCATACCATACATATCACAGGTACACCTCCCAACCTCTACACCCTCAGGGTCAACAACTTCCTCAAGGACACAGGTAAGTTAGCCATACCGTATCACAGGTATACCTCCCTCAGGGTCAACAACTTCCTCAAGGACACAGGTTAGTTAGTCATGCCCTATCAAAGGTATACCTCCCAGCCTATACACCCTCAGGGTCAACAACTTCCTCACAGACACAGGTAAGTTAGCCATGCCCTATCACAGGTATACCTCCCAGCCTCTACACCCACAGGGTCAACAACTTCCTCAAGGACACAGGTTAGTTAGTCATGCCCTATCAAAGGTATACCTCCCAGCCTCTACACCCTCAGAGTCAACAACTTCCTCAAGGACACAGGTTAGTTAGTCATGCCCTATCAAAGGTATACCTCCCAGCCTATACACCCTCAAGGTCAACAACCTCCTCCTGGACACAGGTAAGTTAGCCATACCATACATATCACAGGTACACCTCCCAACCTCTACCCCCTCAGGGTCAACAACTTCCTCACAGACATAAGTAAGTTAGCCATACCCTATCACAGGTATACCTCCCAGCCTCTACACCCACAGGGTCAACAACTTCCTCAAGGACACAGGTTAGTTAGTCATGCCCTATCAAAGGTATACCTCCCAGCCTATACACCCTCAGGGTTAACAACCTCCTCCTGGACACAGGTAAGTTAGCCATGCCATACATATCACAGGTACACCTCCCAACCTCTACCCCCTCAGGGTCAACAACTCCCTCAAGGACACAGGTAAGTTAGCCATACCCTATCACAGGTATACCTACCAGCTTTTACACCCTCAGAGTCAACAACTTCCTCAAGGACACAGGTTAGTTAGTCATGCCCTATCAAAGGTATACCTCCCAGCCTATACACCCTCAGGGTTAACAACCTCCTCCTGGACACAGGTAAGTTAGCCATACCATACATATCACAGGTACCCCTCCCAACCTCTACACCCTCAGGGTCAACAACTTCCTCGAGGACACAGGTAAGTTAGCCATACTATATCACAGGTATACCTCCCAGCCTCTACACCCACAGGGTCAACAACTTCCTCAAGGACACAGGTACGTTAGCCATACTGTATCACAGGTATACCTCCTAGCCTCTACACCCTCAGAGTCAACAACTTCCTCAAGGACACAGGTAAGTTAGCCATACCGTATCACAGGTATCCCTCCCAGCCTCTACACCCACAGGGTCAACAACTTCCTCAAGGACACGGGTAAGTTAGCCATACCATAGGTATCACAGGTACCCCTCCCAGCCTCTACACCCTCAGGGTCAACAACCTCCTCCTGGACAGAGGTAAGTTAGCCATACCATACGTATCACAGGTACACCTCCCAACCTCTACACCCTCAGGGTCAACAACTTCCTCAAGGACACAGGTAAGTTAGCCATGCCCTATCACAGGTATACCTCCCAGCCTCTACCCCCTCAGGATTAACAACTTCCCCCAGGACATAGGTAAGTTAGCCATGCCCTATCACAGGTATCCCTCCCAGCCTCTACACCCTCAGAGTCAACAACTTACTCAAGGACACAGGTAAGTTAGCCATGCCCTATAACAGGTATACCTCCCAGCCTCTACACCCTCAGGGTTAACAACTTCCTCCAGGACATAGGTAAGTTAGCCATCCCCTATCACAGGTACACCCCCCAGCCTCTACACCCTCAGGATTAACACCTGCCTCCAGGACATAGGTAAGTTAGCCATGCCCTATCACAGGTATGCCTCCCAGCCTCTACACCCTCAGGATTAACAACTTCCTCACAGACACAGGTAAGTTAGCCATGCCCTATCACAGGTATCCCTCCCAGCCTCTACACCCTCAGAGTCAACACCTTCCTCAAGGACACAGGTAAGTTAGCCATACCGTATCACAGGTATACCTCCCAGCCTCTACACCCACAGGGTCAACAACTTCCTCAAGGACACGGGTAAGTTAGCCATACCGTATCACAGGTATGCCTCCCAGCCTCTACACCCACAGGGTCAACAACCTCCTCCTGGACAGAGGTAAGTTAGCCATACCATACGTATCACAGGTACACCTCCCCTCAAGGACACAGGTAAGTTAGCCATACCGTATCACAGGTATCCCTCCCAGCCTCTACACCCACAGGGTCAACAACTTCCTCAAGGACACAGGCAAGTTAGCCATACCATAGGTATCACAGGTACACCTCCCAGCCTCTACACCCTCAGGGACAACAACCTCCTCCTGGACAGAGGTAAGTTAGCCATACCATACGTATCACAGGAACACCTCCCAACCTCTACACCCTCAGGGTCAACAACTTCCTCACAGACACAGGTAAGTTAGCCATGCCGTATCACAGTTTTCCCTTCCAGCCTATACAACCTCAGAGTCAACAACTTCCTCACAGACACAGGTAAGTTAGCCATGCCCTATCACAGGTATGCCTCCCAGCCTCTACACCCTCAGGATTAACAACTTCCTCCAGGACATAGGTAAGTTAGCCATGCCCTATCACAGGTATACCTCCCAGCCTCTACACCCACAGGGTCAACAACTTCCTCAAGGACACAGGTAAGTTAGCCATGCCCTATCACAGGTATCCCTCCCAGCCTCTACACCCTCAGGGTCAACAACTTCCTCACAGACACAGGTTAGTTAGCCATACTGTATCACAGGTACACCTCCCAGCCTCTACACCCTCAGGGTCAACAACTTCCTCACAGACACAGGTAAGTTAGCCATACGTATCACAGGTATACCTCCCAGCCTCTTCACCCTCAGGGTCAACAACTTCCTCAAGGACACAGGTAAGCTAGCCATGCCCTACCACAGGTACACCTCCCAGCCTCTACACCCTCAGGCCATAGGTATCACAGGTACACCTCCCAGCCTCTACCTTCCTCAAGGACACAGGTAAGTTAGCCATGCCCTATCACAGATATACCTCCCAGCCTCTACACCCTCGGAGGCAACAACTTTCTCAAGGACACAGGTAAGCTAGACATGCCCAATCACAGGTACACCTCCCAGCCTCTACACCATCAGGGTCAACAACTTCCTCACAGACACAGGTAAGTTAGCCATACGTATCACAGGTATCCCTCCCAGCCTCTACACCCTCGGAGTCAACAACTTTCTCAAGGACACAGGTAAGCTAGCCATGCCCTATCACAGGTACACCTCCCAGCCTCTACACCCTCAGGGTCAACAACTTCCTCAAGGACACAGGTAAGTTAGCCATGCCCTATCACAGGTACACCTCCCAGCCTCCACACTCTCAGGGTCAACAACTTCCTCACAGACATAGGTAAGTTAGCCATCCCCTATCACAGGTATACCTCCCAGCCTCTACACTCTCAGGGTCAACAACTTCCTCACAGACATAGGTAAGTTAGCCATACCCTATCACAGGTATACCTCCCAGCCTCTACACCCTCAGGATTAACAACTTCCTCAAGGACACAGGTAAGTTAGCCATGCCCTATCACAGGTATACCTCCCAGCCTTTACACCCTCAGGATTAACAACTTCCTCCAGGACACAAGTAAGTTAGCCATGCCCTATCACAGGTATACCTCCCAGCCTCTACGCCCTCAGGGTCAACAACTTCCTCAAGGACACAGGTAAGTTAGCCATGCCCTATCACAGGTATACCTCCCAGCCTCT
>NW_018479931.1:90821-94498 GCF_002113885.1 Mizuhopecten yessoensis | reverse complement strand
GGGGGGGGGGGGGGGGGGGGGGGGGGGCTATATATTGCCTTGCAATTCTTTGCCTTTTCCATTTTATAATGTTCTCAAAGAACGTTTCCTGCAGTTAAGATGGAGTATAACTCTGGTCTGATTTGAGAACCTTGTCCAATTTGCTCATTGTTCATCCATTTTTATTAGCAGCTTGCATCAACCTGAAGGTGGAACGTCCCTTAAAGGTGAATCTCAGTGAGGAGAAACTTGATCAGGTGCAGCAGTTTATAGAGGACTTGCTGTTGTCAAACAGGAAACAAGAGCAGGAAGCAGAGGTCAAGGACCAAGTGGCGAGCTGGAAATCTCAAGTTCAAGGTCACCAACCGGACCTTTTCCATGGTAAGGGTAAATCCTTACTGCTATGTGTCAACTGTAATTGTCTTATCAACTTATAATGCAAATCGAATGATGACTTTTCTTGGTTATACATGAAATATCTTGTATAAAGTAATCGCCTGCATCTGTAATGAAAAGCTATAAACTCTCACTTTTTGGAGAGAGACCGACATAATGTGATATATTCTGGAGCCATGTCCTTTCCATTTCCATGTGTAAGTATATTTACTCAAACCTGAAACAAGTTAATGTAAGCATGATCAATAGATGATTGATTTGAAAATAAAATCCTGGTTAAGACTTTAAAAACATTTATTTTTTTAAATGCATTAAAATTTTACTCATGTGCTATGGAAACTTGATATTTTTCAGTGGTGTTAGGTAAACTTGAAAGATTGGAACTACAGACAGAACAAATAGTAGTATCCATGGAAACGGGAACCGATTTCAAGAATTCTGGGATTATAGGTTGTGTTGATGGAACGAGGCTGGAGATGGGTCTCGATCAAGTCAGCACAGGTAATCATATAATCATGGTTACATAAACTTAGATACAAATAATACAACAGAAGGATTTAAGTATGTCAGATTGGCATGGGAATGGCGTATATTGTTCTGCCCTGTGGTAACTTTGTGTGATTATTTCGTTCAGAACTGCTTAGCAATCAGTGACATTGTGTAGATCAGTGTTTCTGTGATTCTGTCTGGAGATTTGTCTGTTCTCCCACACAATGTTGGCCATTCTCCATTTATGTACTGGTCCTACCCTATATCTTACCTATAATAGCATTAATCCCTGTTTATCTGTCGTTACCAGCTCAGTGTGATATCAGTGTTGTCAGGTATTGTAAATATTAGTGCGACTGACTTGCACAATAGATATCATGTACTTTATCAGTGTTGTCAGGTATTGTAAATATTAGTGTACTATATCAGTGTGAAGTAATACAATTGAAATGTTTAGTCTTCCTTATGTTAGACAAAGAAGAGGCTAATTGCATCCAGATCATAAGTTCATTATCTCCTGGTGACAAGTTCACTGGGGCCCGTATTCATGAAACCATTCTCATACTCAAGCATTGATTTTGTGCTCAAGCCTAATTTCTTGTTCTGGTTATAAATTAATAAAGATTTAATTTAAAAAATTAAAGAGCTTAAAGCCTTATACTGTTTTCAGTGTTAACATTTGACTTTTTGATTGTTTGACATGATTTTATTGAGTTACAAGAAAGTTATTTTGAGCACAAAATCCATGCTTGAGCATGAGAATGGTTTCATGAATACAGGCCCTGGCCTAATTGAGGCTATAGGATGGTAATGCATCCGTCTGTCCATCCGTCTGTCTGTCTGTCTGTTAATTTCATCACTCCACTGGCGTTATGTCTTGACATCTATAGATAAAACTGTACAGGAATACTAACATTGCCCCTCTTGTCATCTCTGTACGCCTCTATTCCTGGAATGAATTCGATGAAACTTCATAATGTGCAAGTTTGAATATGACCAGTGTCATCAGTCATTAAGGTTGAGCCCCTCTCACTTAAAACAATCTCACTCTTTGTTATCACAGCAGCCTGAGTAGGAACATTTTTCCAGACCGATGAATTATGAAACTTCACAAGTATGTTTACCTTTAACATGTAGCTATGAATACTGTGATCCACTAATGTTAAATTACAGCAGTAGAACTTCCTCCTGAATTCAGTGGTACCGTCAGCTCACTTTCTTCAGTCATAAATAAATGGATCCTTGGTAAGATTCTGTAGAAGAAGGGCAGTGGTACCGTCAGCTCACTTTCTTCAGTCATAAATAAATGGATCCTTGGTAAGATTCTGTAGAAGAAGGGCAGTGGTACCGTCAGCTCACTTTCTTCAGTCATAAATAAATGGATCCTTGGTAAGATTCTGTAGAAGAAGGGCAGTGGTACCGTCAGCTCACTTTCTTCAGTCATAAATAAATGGATCCTTGGTAAGATTCTGTAGAAGAAGGGCAGTGGTACCGTCAGCTCACTTTCTTCAGTCATAAATAAATGGATCCTTGGTAAGATTCTGTAGAAGAAAAAAAAATAAAAAAAATTCAAGGTTCTTATATACCGGTTTATCACAATTAGTTCATAGATCATCTCAAATCGGTTCACAAATTATCACCGAGGTTATAGGGCAACCAGCTAATACCTTTCTCAACTCCCTCGGCAGCGTACAACCAGTGCTGCCATTTAGGCGCTCACAGCTAGCATTCTACAATTCTAGCACTGCCCAGCCACGTACTCATTATACCCCCCACAATGAAGTTAGGGAGGGTGAGGAATCACTCTGTCTGTCCGTCCGTCCATCTGTCTGTAGACTAAAAATTGTACCTCCTACTCCTAGGTTTATGCATGGATTTTTATGAAACTTTACACACATGTTATACCACAAATGAACTTGTGTCTCTCAGAACGCCATTATGTTCCTCCAATATTTACCAGAGTTATGGCCCTTGACTGCTGTAGATAGCATATTACATTACTGGAATGGCTAATTATCTCGGAAACGGTAGGTATTTCGTTTACACATATACATTGGAATATTGTAGGGATTAATGAAAGCTAGTACTCGATCCACTTTCAAACTTCTGAGGTTGTGGGGTCAGAGGTCAAAAGTCACGAATGAATTACGTTACTGAAATGGCTTATTATCTCGGAATCAGTAGGTATTTTGTATACACCTATACAATTGAGTATCGTAGCTAATTATGCAGGCTATATTGTGACAAACTTCCAAAGTTATGTTACTGAAATGGCTAATTATCACAGAAATGGTAGGTATTTTGTATACACATACCTTGGAGTAAATGTAGCATTGATGCAGCGACATTGTGACAAAATTTTGAGGTCATTGAGGTCAAACACTAGTGCTGTTTGTCTTTTCCATCAGTCTGTTGGTACGACATCCAAGGTTAGCCTTTTTCTTGACCCTTGATCTTTCTATATGTTTTTTCACTTTTTAGGTCACCTGAGACAAAGTCTCAAGTGACCTATTGCGATCGCCTTTTGTCCGTCTCCGTCGTCGTCCGTCGTCCGTCCGTAAACAATTTACATTTTCGACTTCTTCTCCAAAACCCCTGAACCAATTTCAATGAAATTTTGCAGGGACCTTCCATGGACAAAGGTCAACAAAACTAGTTGCCGGTTTAGTCCTTAGCCCCCAGGGGCCTAAGGGGCGGGGCCAAAAAGGGTCAAATTGACTAAAATTTCAAAAATCTTCTTCTCCAAAACCCCTAAACCAATTTCAATGAAATTTTGCAGGGACCTTCCATGGACAAAGGTCAACAAAAATAGT
>NW_018479931.1:78040-90364 GCF_002113885.1 Mizuhopecten yessoensis | reverse complement strand
CCCCCAAGGGCTGTAGGGTGGGGCTCAAAGGAGTCAGTGTGCTAAAATTTCTTCATTTTCCTTGTTAAGAATCAGAGGTGCTAGTTTCAAATCCTTTTTAGTCCGAAATCTGTATGCTAGATATTGAATAAGGTGGTTTTATTGTTTTTTGTCACTTTGAATAATATTTCTGTTCATGTTAAAAACAAAATCAACTCTCTGTATAAATATATCAGGTGACCGTTAAGGCCCATGGGCCTCTTGTTTATCTAGCCCCTACAGGGGCAACAAGCAGCCGGAATGTGTGTGTGTGTGTGTGTGTGTGTGTGTGTGTGTGTGTGTGTGTGTGTGTGTGTGTGTGTGTGTGTGTGTGTGTGTGTGTGTGTGTGTGTGTGTGTGTGTGTGTGTGTGTGTGTGTGTGTGTGTGTGTGTGTGTGTGTGTGTGTGTGTGTGTGTGTGTGTGTGTGTGTGTGTGTGTGTGTGTGTGTGTGTGTGTGTGTGTGTGTGTGTGTGTGTGTGTGTAGGGGGGGGGATTAGTTAACCCATAGGCGACAGGTCTAGTTTACAGCTGAGTAGACTCGAACAAGCAGAGTTAAGTATCTTGCTCAAAGATACAACACTGTGCCATGCTGTGACTTGAACCCACAACCCTTTGGTCACAAGCCCCGCTTCCTACCACAAGACTACCGTGCTTCCTTAAAAAAAAATCTTTAAATGTATTTCTTATTGATGTCTTATTTTTAGGCAGTATAGAGAGTGTTGAAGCGTATTTACTGCTGAAGGACATCAAAGTGTTGAGTGTGTACGAGAAACAGTCACAGACTCTTCTCCACCCATGCACTGTCACAGTGGACGCCGTCATGGAATGGTACAAGAACTCTGATTGGCAGTCGCACATCTCTACAATGTCGGCTACCATAACAACAGGTCTTGTGACAGTTACTCTTGGTCAAGAGCATTTCATGTGTTTTACAAGCCTACAAGAACAGCTGAAGAGGATGTTAAAGGTAATCCACTTGACTTACTGAGGTCAAACAACTGTGTGATAGCTAACATTGTCTAACATTGTTTGATCCCACAACTGTACTTTTAATTATATGTGTATTCAGAAAAAGATGATCGAAATAACATTAATCTTAGGATGTAAGTTGCAAACTGTCTGAAAATTTCACAAAGGTGATGCTGAAGGTACCCAACTCACTTTCCACTCAGTAACATTATACTGACAACGGGTAAACTAGTTTTTGGCATTACCGTAAATGCTGAATGTTAAGAAGGGAATAATAACTAGCATTTTTAAGGACTTTGGTATGTCCCAGCCGAGGGCGACAGAACCCATTCTCTACTCCATTTAGGCAACACTCAACACTAGGGCCAGAAAATATAAAGATCCCTTATGTTGCATTAGGGGCAGCCAATCAATTGTGGTTTCTTCAACATCCCCTCAGCTTGAGGCCCCACAACGTCCCCTCAGCTTGAGGCCCCACAGTAGTTGTGGTTTCTTCAACATCCCCTCAGCTTGAGGCCCCACAACGTCCCCTCAGCTTGAGGCCCCACAGTAGTTGTGGTTTCTTCAACGTCCCCTCAGCTTGAGGCCCCACAACGTCCCCTCAGCTTGAGGCCCCACAGTAGTTGTGGTTTCTTCAACGTCCCCTCAGCTTGAGGCCCCACAACGTCCCCTCAGCTTGAGGCCCCACAGTAGTTGTGGTTTCTTCAACGTCCCCTCAGCTTGAGGCCCCACAACGTCCCCTCAGCTTGAGGCCCCACAGTAGTTGTGGTTTCTTCAACGTCCCCTCAGCTTGAGGCCCCACAACGTCCCCTCAGCTTGAGGCCCCACAGTAGTTGTGGTTTCTTCAACGTCCCCTCAGCTTGAGGCCCCACAACGTCCCCTCAGCTTGAGGCCCCACAGTAGTTGTGGTTTCTTCAACGTCCCCTCAGCTTGAGGCCCCACAACGTCCCCTCAGCTTGAGGCCCCACAGTAGTTGTGGTTTCTTCAGCGTCCCCTCAGCTTGAGGCCCCACAACGTCCCCTCAGCTTGAGGCCCCACAACGTCCCCTCAGCTTGAGGCCCCACAACGTCCCCTCAGCTTGAGGCCCCACAACGTCCCCTCAGCTTGAGGCCCCACAACGTCCCCTCAGCTTGAGGCCCCACAACGTCCCCTCAGCTTGAGGCCCCACAACGTCCCCTCAGCTTGAGGCCCCACAACGTCCCCTCAGCTTGAGGCCCCACAGTAGTTGTGGTTTCTTCAACGTCCCCTCAGCTTGAGGCCCCACAACATCCCCTCAGCTTGAGGCCCCACAACGTCCCCTCAGCTTGAGGCCCCACAGTAGTTGTGGTTTCTTCAACGTCCCCTCAGCTTGAGGCCCCACAACATCCCCTCAGCTTGAGGCCCCACAACGTCCCCTCAGCTTGAGGCCCCACAGTAGTTGTGGTTTCTTCATCGTCCCCTCAGCTTGAGGCCCCACAACGTCACCTCAGCTTGAGGCCCCACAACGTCCCCTCAGCTTGAGGCCCCACAACATCCCCTCAGCTTGAGGCCCCACAACGTCCCCTTAGCTTGAGGCCCCACAGTAGTTGTGGTTTCTTCAACTTCCCCTCAGCTCGAGGCCCCAAAGTCCCCTCAGCTTGAGGCCCCACAACGTCCCCTCAGCTTGAGGCCCCACAACATCCCCTCAGCTTGAGGCCCCACAACGTCCCCTCAGCTTGAGGCCCCACAGTAGTTGTGGTTTCTTCAACGTCCCCTCAGCTTGAGGCCCCACAATGCCCCTCAGCTTGAGGCCCCACAGTAGTTACAACATGTTTGGGGCTACAGCAGGCCTTCTCTTCCCCCAAACCTACAGAAAATTAACAAAGTTGAAATATAACGTTGATGAAATAATATGTGTCTTCAATAAAGCTAATGGCTAGTCTAATATGAGGCCATGATTTGCATACTATTACGAAATTTAACGAAAAAAATATATATTGATAGTAAAATGTAACAAATAGATGTGAAGATAACGAAGTTTTATCTGAGGAAGTTTGCCATATTTACTTCCTGTCTTGTAATATTTGTTTAGAAAAACCGAAAGGCCAAGGGAAAATTTCCTTATAAAGAAAGTTCAACGTCAAAAACAAAAGAAACAAAAATGGAAAAGGATGAGGATCTGATCCTGGAGCAGACTACTGATGATCTGCGATCAGGACAGTTTCAGTATGTCCAAAATCCAGGTTTGTACTCATTGTTTAGTTCCCTTTGTATGCCCCACCACCATTGTGTTGGTTAATGTCCGCCCATCTGAACAACACTTTGTAAGACTTTGCGTTCACCTCCATTTCCTCTGATACAAAGGTTTCCATAAAGATCAATAAACATATGCAGGCACATCTTGTTGAGCATGAAATAATTGTATGAAATGTTGGTCACTGTGACCTATATTTTCTGCTTCACTAATATTGATTTAGACATCGTACTAAGCTCAACTTTTCTCTGATACTAAAATTCTCACAAACAAAGGCTTAATGGTTTGGGCAAGTTTATTATATGTTTTGTATATAACTGAAGATGGATAAAAATCCAAAGTGCATGATATGTTGAAAATATTGAAAGTAATATTACCATTTATCATATGAATACCCTGTTATGAAGTGTCATGCATAAAGCCATCACATCAGTTATGTAAAGTGTGTAATATCACTCAGGAAATGAGGTCACAATCGAATAGGAAGAATCAATGTGACAACACGTCATTGTGAATATTCGTTTCAGATCACAATTATACAGTTTACTTTGTATTATATGAGATAAAAAGAATCTGTAATTCTTTTTCCCTTCATATTAGATTAGCCACGAGGCTCGCAAACATGAAAAATCCAAAACTTGTATCATAAATCCAAAACTTGTATCATAAATCCAAAACTTGTATCATAAATCCATTATGAAGGGAAACTCATGACAGATCCTCTATATATTTCTAGTAACATGCCCTTGGTAATAATCCAACCCATGTCAAATACAGCTCATTAGAATACAAAAACATTCTATTTCATTGTTCTGCAATAGGCACGCCCCATACCCTGAGTTGATGTGCTGGTCCGCCTGGGTTAGTGCATGGTAGATACAGTACATTGTGTGTTATGTTGCAGATCTCACTTTGTTATTATGTTCCAGATCCTGATGTGGAGGCTGGTTCAGGGGAGATAACTTTTTGTAGTCGTGACAGTGCTGGGAACAGCTTGATGACATGGTGTTATGACGAGCCAAGAGTTATCTCCCATGTTAGCTTTACGCCAATTCCTTTTAACGTGCCCCGCGAAGTCAGGGCCATGGGGGAGTCAGGAACACTGGTAGGTCATTGTCAGGTATATCATTTAACATAGGAATACTAGTCTACCATCCAGTATAAAGAATATTGCAAAATGTTCATTAGGGCCTAGTATCGGAGATACGGGTGCCCTATAGTAATCACTCTGTCTGTCTGTCTGTCCGTCCACAAATTTTGTTCCTGGCTGATAACTTTGGTATTTATTGACCGATGTACATGAAACTTGGTCAAGATGTTCAGTTCACAAAAATACACATTGAGGTAAAAAGTCAAGGTCAAAGGTCAAGGTTAAATTTTGTATCTTTTCACTGGTGAACATTTTGGTATGACACTATGAAGCAATATTGCTCAGAATTAAACAAGGAGTCAACTGACCAAAGGTCAAGGTCATCGGGTCAGGGGTCAAGTTCAAATTTTGTACCTTTTCACTAATGAGCATTTTATGACATTATGAAGAATAGTTGTTCGGAACTACACAAAGAGACACACTGAGGTAAAAAGTTGAGGTCAATGGATAAGGTCATTAGATTCAAAGGTCAAGGTCAAATTTTGCATCTTTTCACTGATGAACATTTTGTTATGACATGATGAAGCAAAGTTGATCAAAATTAACATGGAGTCAACCTGACCAAATGTAAAGGTCATTGGGTCAAAGGTCAAGGTTAAATTTTGTATCTTTTCACTGTTGAACATTTTGGTATGACACTTTGAAGCAATGATGCTCAGAATTAAACAAGGAGTCTACTGACCAAAGGTCAAGGTCATCGGGTCAAGGGTCAAAGTCAAATTTTCTAGCATTTCACTAATGTGCATTTTATGACATTACGAAGCAAAGTCGGTCCGAATTTAAAAAGGAGTCAACTGACTTAAGGTCAAGGTCATTTTATGTTATTATGTATCAAACTTGTTCAGAACTTAACACAGAGTCAATTGACCTTAGGTCCAGGTTTTGTGTTTTTCACTGATGAACATTTTGTTATGATATTATGAAGCAAAGTTGGTCGGAATTAAAGAATAAGTCAACTGACCACAGACCAGGGTCACTGAGTTAATGGTCAAGGTCATTTGGGTCCAAAGGTCAAAGACAAAGTGGATCTCTGAATTTGACCCTGGCTCTTGATGGAGGAGGTGTATAAGGTGAAATAAAACAAATCAAAGCTAACAACTGAGTATTGCACCGGTATTTACATTTCTGTTAGCCCAGCAAATATGGAGGTGGAAGGAAACAAGACTCACATCATAGTACATGTAAAATGTATATTTTGCTTCCTTGCGAGTCCAAATGTCAAACGTCAAGCTCAGCTATATGGGCAGATTGCTTCTTGATGATTATGGGGGATATATTGCCACAAGACGGGGCCCTTACTGACCTGTCAGTGTTCTAGTTTTTTATAAGGCCGTCTTTGACAGAAGTATTATGATATGGGGTTGTCCGTCCGTCCCGCGTAAACTTTTGTTTGTCTGGCAATCTCCTCCTACATTTTTTGACCGATCTCTTTGAAACTTAGTATACATTATAATCATGATATGAAGTTGTGTCTGTCGCCCCTAAAAGAATTTTGATTCAACAATTTTTCCAAAAGTTATTGCCTTTTGTTCATTTTGATTTTTTGTCCAGAGATCTTCTCCAACATTTTTTGACAGATTTCTTTGAAAATTAGAAGGCTAAATAATCATGATATGTTGTTGTGTTTACTTGAAAAGAATTTTGATTCAACAATTTTTGCAAGAGTAATTGCTCTTTGTTTATTTCGGTATTTGATTTTTGTCCGGCAATTTTCTCGTACATTTTTCAACGGATCTCTTTGAAACTTGGTATACATTGTAATCATGATATGAAGTTGTGTCTCTCCTAAAAGAATTTTGAATTAACAATTTTGCAAAAGTTCTAGCCTTTGTTCATTTCAGTATTTGATTTTTTGTCCGGAGATTTTCTCCTACATTTTTAGCTCACCGCCCGAAGGGCAAGTGAGCTTATGCCATGGTGCGGCGTCCGTCGTCCGTCTGTCCGGCATCAACTTTTTACTTTAAACAACTTCTTTTCAAGTAACCAATAGGCCTAGGATGATGATATTTGGCCAGTAGCATGCTGGGATCAAGGGCTACCAAGTTTGTTCAAATAAATGACATTGACCCACTTTCAAGGTCACAGGGGTCAAATATGTTAAAATCTTCAAACAACTTCTTCTCAATAACCAAAATGCTCAGGGTACTGATATTAGGCCTGTAGCATGCTGGAATGAAGGGCTTCCAAGTTTGTTCAAATGAATGACCTTGACCCACTTTCAAGGTCAGTGGGGTCAGATGTCTTAAAATCTTCAAACAACTCTTCTCAATAACCAAAAAGGCCCAGGGTACTGATATTTGGCCTGTAGCATGCTGGGATGAAGGGCTACCAAGTTTGTTATAATGAATGACCTTGACCAATTTTCAAGGTCACAGGGGTAAAATGTCATAAAATCTTCAAACAACTTCTTCTCAATAACCAAAAGGGCCATGGTACTGAAATTCGGCCTGTAGCATGCTGGGATGAAGGACTACCAATTTTGTTCAAATGAATTACCTTGACCAGCTTTCAAGGTCACAGGGGTCTAATGTCGTAAAAATTTCAAACAACTTCTCAATAACCAAAAGGCCCAGGGTACTGATATTGGGCCTGTAGCATGCTGGGATAAAGGGCTATCAAGTTTATTCAAATGAATGACCTTGACCAACTTTCAAGGTCACAGGGGTCAAATGTTGTAAAATCTTCAAGCGACTTCTTCTCAATAACCAAAACGCCCAGGGTACTGATATTAGGCCTGTAGCATGCTGGGATGAATGACTACAAAGTAAGTTCAAATGAATGACTTAGACCCACTTTCAAGGTCAAAGGGGTCAAATGTTGTAAATTCTTCAAACGACTTCTTCTCAATAACCAAAAGGCCCAGGGTACCGATATCTGGCCTGTAGCAATCAGGGCTACCAAATTTGTTCAAATGAATGACCTTGACCCACTTTCAACCTAATGTCATTGTTTGACATTCAAGGTCACACTGATAATCTGCCTGTAGCTGTATTTTAGTCCACTTTTAAGATTACAAGTGTGAGATTAATACCAGGTGAGCGATGCAGGCCCATTGGGCCTCTTGTTTATAGGATGTCAGCTAACCACTCTTAGAATGATGCAGATCTTATTTCAATGTAAGAAAGTATATAACACTATATGGCATCCAACGGGTGTATATTTTTCCGCCCCTTGGCACTCTTGTTAACAGAATCAAAACTATTGATTGGATTTAATATGAAGTGTAGATGCCATATGCAAAGTTCTCAAGGAAAAGTAGACAGAATGAGTACACAAGTGTACAGCAGGTACAACCAACTCCCGGTGTAGTACCCGGTGTTGGTTCTCACTTATGTGTTGGTTCCCTTAGATCCCCTGTACCCTCCAGTACAAGGACACGGCCACTCATCCCCCTGTGTCTGGTTCTCACTGATGTATTTCTTCCCTTAGATCCCCTGTACCCTCAAGTACCAGGAAACGGCCACTCATCCCCCTGTGTCTGGTTCTCACTTATGTGTTGGTTCCCTTAGATCCCCTGTACCCTCCACTACCAGGACACGGCCACTCATTCCCCTGTGTCTGGTTCTCACTGATGTGTTGGTTCCCTTAGATCCCCTGTCCCCTCCACTACCAGGACACGGCCACTCATTCCCCTGTGTCTGGTTCTCACTGATGTGTTGGTTCCCTTAGATCCCCTGTACCCTCCAGTACCAGGACACGGCTGCTCATCCCTCTGTGTCTGGTTCTCACTGATGTATTTCTTCCCTTAGATCTCCTGTACCCTCCAGTACCAGGACACGGCCACTCATCCCCCTGTGTCTGGTTCTCACTGATGTGTTGGTTCCCTTAGATCCCCTGTACCCTCCAGTACCAGGAAACGGCCACTCATCCCCCTGTGTCTGGTTCTCACTGATGTTTTTGTCCCCTTAGATCCCTGTTCCCTCCAGTACCAGGACACGGCCACTTATCCACATGTGTCTGGTTCTCACTGATGTGTGTATTGGTTCCCTTAGATCCCCTGTACCCTCCAGTACCAGGAAACGGCCCCTCATCCCCCTGTGTCTGGTTCTCACTGATGTGTTGGTTCCCTTAGATCCCCTGTCCCCTCCAGTACCAGGACACGGCTACTCATCCCCCTGTGTCTGGTTCTCACTGATGTGTGTCTTTGTTCCCTTAGATCCCCTGTCCCCTCCAGTACCAGGACACGGCCACTCATCCCCCTGGGTCTGGTTTTCACTGATGTATTTCTTCCCTTAGATCCCCTGTACCCTCCAGTACCAGGACACAGCCACTCATCCCCCTGTGTCTGGTTCTCACTGATGTATTTCTTCCCTTAGATCTCCTGTACCCTCTAGTACCAGGACATGGCCACTAATCCCCCTGTGTCTGGTTCTCACTGATGTATTGGTTCCCTTAGATCCCTGTTCCCTCCAGTACCAGGACACAGCAAATCATAACCCTGTGTCTGGTTCTCACTGTTGTATTCGTTCCCTGAGATCCCCTGTACCCTCCATTATCAGGACACGGCCACTCATCTCCCTGTGTGTGGTTCTCACTGATG
The DNA here is from genome assembly GCF_002113885.1 of Mizuhopecten yessoensis. Taxonomy (NCBI): domain Eukaryota; kingdom Metazoa; phylum Mollusca; class Bivalvia; order Pectinida; family Pectinidae; genus Mizuhopecten; species Mizuhopecten yessoensis. Next base: position 81,474 of record NW_018479931.1, on the reverse strand, counting down.
TGCACCTTTGTTCCCTTAGATCCCCTGTGCCCTCCAGTACCAGGACACGGCTACTCATCCCCCTGTGTCTGGTTCTCACTGATGTATTTCTTCCCTTAGATCCCCTGTACCCTCCAGTACCAGGACACGGCTACTCATCCCCCTGTGTCTGGTTCTCACTGATGTGTTGGTTCCCTTAGATCCCCTGCACCCTCCAGTACCAGGAAACGGCCACTCATCCCCCTGTGTATGGTTCTCACTGATGTTTTTGTCCCCTTAGATCCCTGTTCCCTCCAGTACCAGGACACAGCAAATCATAACCCTGTGTCTGGTTCTCACTGTTGTATTCGTTCCCTGAGATCCCCTGTACCCTCCATTATCAGGACACGGCCACTCATCTCCCTGTGTGTGGTTCTCACTGATGTGCACCTTTGTTCCCTTAGATCCCCTGTACCCTCCAGTACCAGGACACGGCCACTCATTCCCCTGTGTCTGGTTCCCACTGATGTATTAGTCCCCTTAGATCCCCTGTACCCTCCAGTACCAGGAAACGGCCCCCCATTCCCCTGTGTCTGGTTCTCACTGATGTATTAGTCCCCTTAGATCCCCTGTACCCTCCAGTACAAGGACACGGCTGCTCATCCCCCTGTGTCTGGTTCTAACTGATGTATGTATTGGTTCCCTTAGATCTCCTGTACACTCCAATACCAGGACACGGCCACTCATCCCCCTGTGTCTGGTTCTAACTGATGTATTAGTTCCCTTAGATCCCCTGTACCCTCCAGTACCAGGAAACGGCCACCCATCCCCCTGTGTCTGGTTCTCACTGATGTATTGGTCCTCTTAGATCCCCTGTACCCTCCAGTACCAGGACACGGCCACTCATCCCCCTGTGTCTGGTTATCACTGATGTGTGTATTGGTTCCCTTAGATCCCCTGTTCCCTCCAGTACCAGGACACGGCCACTCATGCACCTGTGTCTGGTTATCACTGATGTGTGTATTGGTTCCTTAGATCCCCTGTCCCCTCCAGTACCAGGAAACGGCCACCCATTCCCCTGTGTCTGGTTCTCACTGATGTATTAGTCCCCTTAGATCCCCTGTACCCTCCAGTACAAGGACACGGCCACTCATCCCCCTGTGTCTGGTTCTTACTGATGTGTGTATTGGTTCCCTTAGATCCCCTGTTCCCTCCAGTACCAGGACACGGCCACTCATGCACCTGTGTCTGGTTATCACTGATGTGTGTATTGGTTCCTTAGATCCCCTGTCCCCTCCAGTACCAGGAAACGGCCACCCACCCCCCTGTGTCTGGTTCTCACTGATGTATTTCTTCCCTTAGATCTCCTGTACCCTCCAGTACCAGGACACGGCCACTCATTCCCCTGTGTCTGGTTCTCACTGATGTATTAGTCCCCTTAGATCCCCTGTACCCTCCAGTACAAGGACACGGCCACTCATCCCCCTGTGTCTGGTTATTACTGATGTGTGTATTGGTTCCCTTAGATCCCCTGTACCCTCCACTACCAGGACACGGCCACTCATTCCCCTGTGTCTGGTTCTCACTGATGTATTAGTCCCCTTAGATCCCCTGTACCCTCCAGTACAAGGACACGGCCACTCATCCCCCTGTGTCTGGTTCTTACTGATGTGTGTATTGGTTCCCTTAGATCCCCTATTCCCTCCAGTACCAGGACAAGGCCACTCATCCCCCTGTGTCTGGTTCTCACTGATGTATTGGTCCTCTTAGATCCCCTGTACCCTCCAGTACCAGGACACGGCCACTCATTCCCCTGTGTCTGGTTCTCACTGATGTATTAGTCCCCTTAGATCCCCTGTACCCTCCAGTACAAGGACACGGCCACTCATCCCCCTGTGTCTGGTTATTACTGATGTGTGTATTGGTTCCCTTAGATCCCCTATTCCCTCCAGTACCACTTAGATCCCCTGTACCCTCCAGTACCAGGACACAGCCACTCATCCCCCTGTGTCTGGTTATCACTGATGTATTGGTTCCCTTAGATCCCCTGTACCCTCCACTACCAGGACACGGCCACTCATCCCCCTGTGTCTGGTTATCACTGATGTGTTGGTTCCCTTAGATCCGCTGTACCCTCCAGTACCAGGACACGGCTGCTCATCCCCCTGTGTCTGGTTCTAACTGATGTATGTATTGGTTCCCTTAGATCTCCTGTACACTCCAATACCAGGACACGGCCACTCATCCCTCTGTGTCTGGTTCTAACTGATGTATTAGTTCCCTTAGATTCCCTGTACCCTCCAGTACCAGGAAACGGCCACCCATCCCCCTGTGTCTGGTTCTCACTGATGTATTGGTCCTCTTAGATCCCCTGTCCCCTCCAGTACCAGGACACGGCCACTCCTCCCCCTGTGTCTGGTTCTTACTGATGTATTAGTCCCCTTAGATTCCCTGTCCCCTCCAGTACCAGGACATGGCCACTCATCCCCCTGTGTCTGGTTCTCACTGATGTGTGTATTGGTTCCCTTAGATCCCCTATTCCCTCCAGTACCAGGACAAGGCCACTCATCCCCCTGTGTCTGGTTATCACTGATGTGTGTATTGGTTCCCTTAGATCCCAATACCAGGACACGGCCACTCATCCCCCTGTGTCTGGTCCTAACTGATGTATTAGTTCCCTTAGATCCCCTGTTCCCTCCAGTACCAGGACACGGCCACTCATGCACCTGTGTCTGGTTATCACTGATGTGTGTATTGGTTCCTTAGATCCCCTGTCCCCTCCAGTACCAGGAAACGGCCACCCACCCCCCTGTGTCTGGTTCTCACTGATGTATTGGTCCTCTTAGATCCCCTGTACCCTCCAGTACCAGGACACAGCCACTCATCCCCCTGTGTCTGGTTCTAACTGATGTATGTATTGGTTCCCTTAGATCTCCTGTACACTCCAATACCAGGACACGGCCACTCATCCCCCTGTGTCTGGTTCTTACTGATGTGTGTATTGGTTCCCTTAGATCCCCTATTCCCTCCAGTACCAGGACAAGGCCACTCATCCCCCTGTGTCTGGTTATTACTGATGTGTGTATTGGTTCCCTTAGATCCCAATACCAGGACACGGCCACTCATCCCCCAGGGTCCGATTCGCACTGATGTATTGGTTCCCTTATATTCCCTGTACCCTCCAGTACCAGGACATGGCCACTCATCCCCCAGTGTCTGTTTCTCACTGATGTATTGGTTCCCTTATATTCCCTGTACCCTCCAGTACCAGGACACAGCCACTCATCCCCCTGTGTCTGGTTCTCACTGATGTATTTCTTCCCTTAGATCCCCTGTACCCTCCACTACCAGGACACGGCCACTCATCCCCCAGTGTCTGATTCTCACTGATGTATTGGTTCCCTTATATCCCCTGTACCCTCCAGTACCAGGACACGGCCACTCATCCCCCTGTGTCTGGTTCTCACTGATGTATT
>NW_018479931.1:55487-73297 GCF_002113885.1 Mizuhopecten yessoensis | reverse complement strand
GGCCACTCATCCCCCAGTGTCTGATTCTCACTGATGTATTGGTCCCCTTATATCCCCTGTACCCTCCAGTACCAGGACATGGCCACTCATCCCTCAGTGTCTGATTCTCACTGATGTATTGGTTACCCTTATATCCCCTGTACCCTCCAGTACCAGGACATGGCCACTCATCCCCCAGTGTCTGATTCTCACTGATGTATTGGTCCCCTTATATCCCCTGTACCCTCCAGTACCAGGACATGGCCACTCATCCCTCAGTGTCTGATTCTCACTGATGTATTGGTTACCCTTATATCCCCTGTACCCTCCAGTACCAGGACATGGCCACTCATCCCTCAGTGTCTGATTCTCACTGATGTATTGGTTACCCTTATATCCCCTGTACCCTCCAGTACCAGGACACGGCCACCCAGCATTATCTTCCCTATGTGGACTTTGAGCTGTCTGAGGACACACAGACCATTCTACAGCTCCCAGAGGTCAAGGTCATAAACACCAGTGACCTTGTGGTGGCCCAGACATGGCGGGTCCTTATCCATAACACCATGCTAACACATAACAGGTAACAGCATTTAATCAACAGCTCCCAATATAAAATTTAGAAAGATTAATTGTAGAATATTCTGATCAAGGATTATCTTGTCCAATACTTATGTAATGCAATTCTGAAATTTAGAAAGGAACTTTAATTTCAATGCAAAAATTCCAATGAACAAACTTATTGCTATGTTGTATATATCTACCACAATGGTTGCCTTGTGTAGGGTTTTTGCCTTGTGTAGGATTGTTGCCTTGTGTAGGGTTGTTGCCTTGTGTAGGGTTGTTTCCTTGTGAAGAGCTGTTGCCTTGTGTAGGGTTGTTGCCTTGTGAAGGGTTGTTGCCTTGTGTAGAGTTGTTGCCTTGTGTAGTATTGTTGCCTTGTGTAGGGTTGTTGCCTTGTGTAGGATTGTAGCCTTGTGTAGGGTTGTAGCCTCATGTAGGGTTGTTGCCTTGTATAGGATTGTTGCCTTGTGTATGGTTGTTGCCTTGTGTAGGGTTGTTGCCTTGTGTAAGGTTGTTGCCTTGTGTAGGGTTGTTGCCTTGTGTAGGGTTGTTGCTTTGTGTAGGGTTGTTGCCTTGTGTAGGGTTGTTGCCTTGTGTAGGATTGTTTCCTTGTGTAGGGTTGTTGCCTTGTGTAGGATTGTAGTTTTGTGTAGGGTTGTTGCCTTGTGTAGGATTGTTGCTTTTTGTAGGGTTGTTGCCTTGTGTAGGATTGCTGCCTTGTGTAGGGTTGTAGCTTCGTGTAGGGTTTTTGCCTCATGTAGGATTGTTGCCTTGTGTAGGGTTGTTTCCTTGTGTAGGGTTGTTGCCTTGTGTAGGATTGTTGCCTTGTGTAGGGTTGTTGCCTCGTGTACAATTGTTGCCTTGTGTAGGGTTGTTGCCTTGTGTAGAGTTGTTTCCTTGTGTAGAGTTGTTGCCTTGTGTAGGGTTGTAGCCTCGTGTAGGGTTGTTGCCTTGTGTAGGTTGTTACCTTGTGTAGGGTTGTTGCCTTGTGTAGGGTTCACATGAGAGATGGTATTTCATAATATTGAAGTGTATTTTAGGCTAACTGCATTATGCAAAGTTGTCAAAATATATTCTATCTTTTGAAAACCGTAAAAATGATTGATCAGAAGGACGTTTAATCAGAATTTAATGTTGCTTTGATCACAGCTCAAGTGATGAGGAAGCGACTCCCGTATCTGACCTGGCAATTCTCCCAGAATCCCTTGCTGCTTCAATGTGCGTTGACTCCTGCTATGTTCCGAGCCTGATTCCATCTGTTCAGGTCTACCTGTCTGTGCCTGCTGTTGAGGTCCACCTCCAGAACCACCTGACCTACTTGGGAAAGGGTATACTTGTTACTAAGGACAATGTTACAGTTCTACACAGAAACATCTGTACAGTTACTAAGGACAATGTACAGTTCTACACAGAAACATCTGTACAGTTACTAAGGACAATGTTACAGTTCTACACAGAAACATCTGTACAAAAGCAGGGACTCATACCTGTGTGGAATTGTTGTGTTCCGTAAATCAACAATAATGAAATATAGCTGTTATTGTGAAAGTGTAGTTATCATGATAAATACATATCATATGATAAATTATATATCATATGATAAATACATATCATATAATAAAGACATATCATATATTAAATATATCATATGATATATATATCATATGATAAATATATCATATGATAAATATATCATATAATAAAGACATATCATATAATAAATACATATCATAATAAATACATATCATAATAAATACAAATCATATAATAAATACAAATCATGTAATAAATACAAATCATGTGATAAATAAAAATCATATAATAAATACAAATCATTATAAATACAAATCATATAATAAATACATATCATGTAATAAATACATATCATATAATAAATACATATCATATAATAAATACAAATCATATAATAAATACATATCATATAATAAATACATATCATATAATAAATACAAATCATATAATAAATACAAATTACATATATAATAAATACAAATCATGTAATTAATACAAATCATATAATAAATACAAATCATGTGATAAATAAAAATCATATAATAAATACAAATCATATAATAAATACAAATCATATAATAAAAACATATATAATAAATACAAATCATAATAAATACATATCATATAATAAATACAAATCATATAATAAATACAAATCATATAATAAAAACATATATAATAAATACAAATCATAATAAATACATATCATATAATAAATACAAATCATATAATAAATACAAATCATATAATAAAAACATATATAATAAATACAAATCATAATAAATACATATCATATAATAAATACAAATCATATAATAAATACAAATCATATAATAAAAACATATATAATAAATACAAATCATAATAAATACATATCATATAATAAATACAAATCATATAATAAATACAAATCATATAATAAAAACATATATAATAAATACAAATCATAATAAATACATATCATATAATAAATACAAATCATATAATAAATACAAATCATATAATAAAAACATATATAATAAATACAAATCATAATAAATACATATCATATAATAAATACAAATCATATAATAAATACAAATCATATAATAAAAACATATATAATAAATACAAATCATAATAAATACATATCATATAATAAATACAAATCATATAATAAATACAAATCATATAATAAAAACATATATAATAAATACAAATCATAATAAATACATATCATATAATAAATACAAATCATATAATAAATACAAATCATATAATAAAAACATATATAATAAATACAAATCATAATAAATACATATCATATAATAAATACAAATCATATAATAAATACAAATCATATAATAAAAACATATATAATAAATACAAATCATAATAAATACATATCATATAATAAATACAAATCATATAATAAATACAAATCATATAATAAAAACATATATAATAAATACAAATCATAATAAATACATATCATATAATAAATACAAATCATATAATAAATACAAATCATATAATAAAAACATATATAATAAATACAAATCATAATAAATACATATCATATAATAAATACAAATCATATAATAAATACAAATCATATAATAAAAACATATATAATAAATACAAATCATAATAAATACATATCATATAATAAATACAAATCATATAATAAATACAAATCATATAATAAAAACATATATAATAAATACAAATCATAATAAATACATATCATATAATAAATACAAATCATATAATAAATACAAATCATATAATAAAAACATATATAATAAATACAAATCATAATAAATACATATCATATAATAAATACAAATCATATAATAAATACAAATCATATAATAAAAACATATATAATAAATACAAATCATAATAAATACATATCATATAATAAATACAAATCATATAATAAATACAAATCATATAATAAAAACATATATAATAAATACAAATCATAATAAATACATATCATATAATAAATACAAATCATATAATAAATACAAATCATATAATAAAAACATATATAATAAATACAAATCATAATAAATACATATCATATAATAAATACAAATCATATAATAAATACAAATCATATAATAAAAACATATATAATAAATACAAATCATAATAAATACATATCATATAATAAATACAAATCATATAATAAATACAAATCATATAATAAAAACATATATAATAAATACAAATCATAATAAATACATATCATATAATAAATACAAATCATATAATAAATACAAATCATATAATAAAAACATATATAATAAATACAAATCATAATAAATACATATCATATAATAAATACAAATCATATAATAAATACAAATCATATAATAAAAACATATATAATAAATACAAATCATAATAAATACATATCATATAATAAATACAAATCATATAATAAATACAAATCATGTAATAAATACATATCATGTAATAAATACAAATCATGTGATAAATAAAAATCATAATAAATACATATCATGTAATTTATACAAATCATATAATAAATACATATCATATAATAAATAAAAATCATATAATAAATACATATCATATAATAAACACAAATCATGTAGTTGATACAAATCATATAATAAATACATATCATATAATAAATACAAATTATGTAATTAATACAAATCATATAATAAATACATATCATATAATAAATACAAATCATATAATAAATACATATTATGTAATAAATAAAAATCATAATAATTACATATATAATAAATACAAATCATGTGATAAATACAAATCATATAATAAAAACAAATCATATAATACATACAAATCATATAATAAATCCATATCATATAATAAATACAATCATACATATCATACAATAAATACAATCATACATATCATATAATAAATACAATAATACATATCATATAACAAATACAATCAAACATATCATACAATAATACATATCATATGATTAGTACAATAATACATATCATAATAAATACAATCATACATATCATACAATAAATACAATCATACATATCATATAATAAATACAATAATACATATCATATAATAAATACATATCATATAATAAATACAAATCATATAATAAATACATATTATGTAATAAATAAAAATCATAATAATTACATATATGATAAATACAAATCATGTGATAAATACAAATCATATAATAAAAACAAATCATATAATACATACAAATCATATAATAAATCCATATCATATAATAAATACAATCATACATATCATACAATAAATACAATCATACATATCATATAATAAATACAATAATACATATCATATAACAAATACAATCAAACATATCATACAATAATACATATCATATGATTAGTACAATAATACATATCATAATAAATACAATCATACATATCATACAATAAATACAATCATACATATCATATAATAAATACAATAATACATATCATATAATAAATACAATCATACATATCATACAATAAATACAATCATACATATCATATAATAAATACAATAATACACATATCATATGATAAATACAATCATACATATCATACAATAATACATATCATATGATTAGTTCAATAATACATATCATATAATAAATACAATCATACATATCATATAATTAATACAATCATACATATCATATGATAAATACAATAATACAAATCATATAATAAATACAATAATACATATATAATAAATACAATAATACACATATCATATGATAAATACAATCATACATATCATTTAATAAATACAATAGTTCATATCATATAATAAATACAATAATACATATCATATAATAAATACAATAATACATATCATAATAAATACAATAATACATTTCATATAATAAATACAAATCATAATAAATACATATCATATAAAAAATACAATAATACATCTCATATAATACATTAATTTACTTTTTTCACAGATATTGCAGCATTACATAACATAATGTTTCCAAACTCTCCGAGTTCAATTAATACCAACTATATTCTTCACCGAATCAGGCACACCCAGGCAATCATTCCTTATCATTTATTAGCTCACCTGGTCCGAAGGTGCATCTTTTGTAGGAAATGAAAGGATTTGGTCCATATTTGGTGTGGAGCATCAACTTTTCCTTTTAAACACTACTAGACATGAACGACTGAGCAGATTTTGACCAAATTTGGTCAGAAGCATCCTTGGGGGACGAGGAACAAATTTTATAATTGGGCCCAATAGGGGAAATATAGCAAATTCTTTAAAATCCTTTTTCTTCTGTAGGAATGAAAGGATTTGTTCCATATTTGGTCTGAAGCATCCTTGGGAGAAGGGGAACCAATTTTGTATAAACCATGGTTCTGGCCCCCCAGGGACCTGAGGGGCGGGGCCAAATAGGGGAAATATAGCAAATTATTCTTTAAAATCCTTCTTTTTCTGTAGGAATGAAAGGATTTGGTCCATATTTATTTTGGAGCATCCTTGGGTAAAGGGGAACCAATTTTGTATAAACGTTGGGTCTAGACCCCCTTGGGTCTGAGGGGCGGGTCCCAATAGGGGAAATAAAGCAAATTCTTTAATAAAATCCTTCTTCTTCTGTAGGAATGATAGGATTTGTTCCATATGTGGTCTGAGGCATCCTTGGGTGAAGCGGAACCAATTTTGTATAAACCGTGGTTCTGGCCCCCCAGGGGCCTGAGGGGCAGGACCAAATTTGGTCAGAAACATCCTTGGGGGTCGGGGAACAAATTTTATAAAGGGGCCAGGGGAAATATAGCAAATTCTTTAAAATCCTTCTTCTTCTGTAGGAATGATAGGATTTGTTCCATTTGTGGTCTGAGGTATCCTTGGGTGAAGCGGAACCAATTTTGTATAAACCGTGGTTCTGGCCCCCCAGGGGCCTGAGGGGCGGGGCCAAATAGGGGAAACATAGCAAATTATTCTTTAAAATTCTTCTTCTGTAGGAATGAAATGATTTGGTCCATATTTGGTGTGAAGCATCCTTGGATAAAGGGGAACCAATTTTGTATAAACGGTGGGTGTGGCCCCTCTGGGACCTGAGGGGCTTGGCCTAATAGGGGAAATATAGGTAAAACCTTTATAATCCTTCTTCTACCATAGGGAATAAGGGATCTTATCCTAATTTAGTCTGGAACATCCTTAGGCAAAAGGGACTCAATTTTGTATAAACCGCGAGTCTTTAAAATCCTTCTTCTTCTGTAGGAATGACAGGATTTTGTCCAAATTTGGTATGAAGCAGCCTTGGGTGAAGGGGAAACAATTTTTTATAAGCAGTGATAGAGGTAAAACCTTTAAAATCCTTCTTGGACCATCAGGATTATGAGATTTTATCCTTATTTAGTCTGGAGCATCAATGGGCCAAGGGTACTCAATTTTGTATAATTGGTGGGTATGACACACACCCTAGGTTGCATAAGGGTGGGGCTCAGTTTGAAGTTTGTTCTCGCTATATCTCAAGTACTGGATGGATCTTTTTGAAATTTCATATGTATTTACAGCACCTACTTCATACTAATTATTTTAAACATATTCAGGTGAGATTTAATATCACTGACACCTACTCTAATCCTTGATCACTGTCGTCACACAGAGGTTCCATACAATACTACTGAGATTTAACATCACTGACACCTACTCTAACCCTTGATCACTGTCTTCACACAGAGGTTCCATACAATACTACTGAGATTTAATATCACTGACACCTACTCTAACCCTTGATCACTGTCGTCACACAGCGGTTCCATACAATACTACTGAGATTTAATATCACTGACGCCTACTCTAACCCTTGATCACTGTCGTCACACAGAGGTTCCATACAATACTACCATGATTTAATATCACTGATACCTACTCTAACCCTTGATCACTGTCGTCACACAGCGGTTCCATACAATACTACTGAGATTTAATATCACTGACACCTACTCTAACCCTTGATCACTGTCTTCACACAGAGGTTCCATACAATACTACTGAGATTTCATATCACTGACACCTACTCTAACCCCTGACCACTGTCGTCACACAGAGGTTCCATACAATACTACTGAGATTTAATATCACTGCCACCAACTCTAACCCCTGATCACTGTCGCCACACAGAGGTTCCATACAATACTACTGAGATTTAATATCACTGACTCCAACTCTAACCCTTGATCACTGTCATCACACAGAGGTTCCATACAATACTACTGAGATTTCATATCACTGACACCTACTCTAACCCCTGACCACTGTCGTCACACAGAGGTTCCATACAATACTACCATGATTCAATATCACTGATACCTACTCTAACCCTTGATCACTGTCGTCACACAGAGGTTCCATACAATACTACCATGATTTAATATCACTGATACCTACTCTAACCCTTGATCACTGTCGTCACACAGAGGTTCCATACAATACTACTGAGATTTAATATCACTGACTCCAACTCTAACCCTTGATCACTGTCATCACACAGAGGTTCCATACAATACTACTGAGATTTAATATCACTGACACCTACTCTAACCCCTGATCACTGTTGTCACACAGAGGTTCCATACAATACTACCGAGACTTAATATCACTGACACCTACTCTAACCTTTGATCACTGTCGTCACACAGAGGTTCCATACGATACTACTGAGATTTAATATCACTGACTCCTACTCTAACCCCTGATCACTGTCGTCACACAGAGGTTCCATACGATACTACTGAGATTTAATATCACTGACACCTGCTCTAACCCTTGATCACTGTCGTCACACAGAGGGTCCATTCAATACTACTGAGATTTAATATCACTGACACCTGCTCTAACCCTTGATCACTGTCGTCACATAGAGGTTCCATACAATACTACTGAGATGTAATATCACTGACACCTACTCTAACCCTTGATCACTGTCGTCACACAGAGGTTCAATACAATACTACTGAGATTTGATATCACTGACACCTACTCTAACCCCTGATCACTGTTGTCACACAGAGGTTCCATACAATACTACTGAGATTTAATGTCACTGACACCTACTCTAACCCCTGATCACTGTCATCACACTGAGGTTCCATACAATACTGCCGAGATTTAATGTCACTGACACCTACTCTAACCCCTGATCACTGTCGTCACACAGAGGTTCCATACAATAATACTGAGATTTAATATCACTGACACTAACTCTAACCCTCGATCACTGTCGTCACACAGAGGATCCATACAATACTCCTGAGATTTAATATCACTGACACCTACTCTAACCCTTGATCACTGTCGTCACACAGAGTTTCCATACAATACTACTGAGATTTAATATCACCGACACCTACTCTAACCCTTGATCACTGTCGTCACTCAGAGGTTCCATACAATACTACTGAGATTTAATATCACCGACACCTACTCTAACCCTTGATCACTGTCGTCACACAGAGGTTCCATACAATAATACTGAGATTTAATATCACTGACACTAACTCTAACCCTTGATCACTGTCGTCACACAGAGGATCCATACAATACTACTGAGATTTAATATCACTGACACCTACTCTAATCCCTGATCACTGTCATCACACAGAGGTTCCAGAGAAGCTACAGCCATTCATGTTTGACAGAAGTTGTGTGGAGGATCAAGAGTTTGCTGTCCTCTCAGCTCGTCAGATGACGGTCACTGCATCAGTATTGAATGGACCACATGCCAGCACCTGTATACAGGTAGCCTCTTAATTCATTTACCCTTGAAATTTCATAATGAACTATTCCAACCTTTGAATTTGAAGAGTTCAAATGTGTCTTCAGGGAGAATGTGTTAACCAGGTACTGTTACTTTGATTTTCACACCATTTTATTTACTTGCAATTTTTATGAGTAAGGAAGGACTTTGTCAGGTTTAAATACCATTTTATTGAGTGAGGAAGGACATCGTCAGGTTAAAATACCATTTTATTGAGTGAGGAAGGACATTGTAAGGTTAAAATACCATTTTATTGTGTGAGGAAGGACATTGTCAGGTTAAAATACCATTTCATTGAGTGAGGAAGGACATTGTCAGGTTAAAATACCATTTTATTGAGTGAGAAAAGACATTGTCAGGTTAAAATACCATTTTATTGAGTGAGGAAGGACATTGTCAGGTTAAGATACTATTTATTGTGTGAGGAAGGACATCGTCAGGATAAAATACCATTTTATTGAGTGAGGAAGGACATTGTCAGGTTAAAATACCATTTCATTGAGTGAGGAAGGACATCGTCAGGATAAAATACCATTTCATTGAGTGAGGAAGGACATTGTCAGGTTAAAATACCATTTTATTGAGTGAGAAAAGACATTGTCATGTTAAAATACCATTTTATTGAGTGAGGAAGGACATTGTCAGGTTAAGATACTATTTATTGTGTGAGGAAGGACATCGTCAGGATAAAATACCATTTTATTGAGTGAGGAAGGACATTGTCAGGTTAAAATACCATTTCATTGAGTGAGGAAGGACATCGTCAGGATAAAATACCATTTCATTGAGTGAGGAAGGACATTGTCAGGTTAAAATACCATTTTATTGAGTGAGAAAAGACATTGTCATGTTAAAATACCATTTCATTGAGTGAGGAAGGACATTGTCAGGTTAAAATACCGTTTTATTGAGTGAGGAAGGACATCGTCAGGTTAAAATACCATTTTATTGAGTGAGGAAGGACATCGTCAGGTTAAAATACCATTTTATTGAGTGAGGAAGGACATCTTCAGGTTAAAATACCATGTTATTGAATGAGGAAGGACATTGTCAGGTTAAAATACCATTTTATTGAGTGAGGATGGACAATTGTCAGGTTAAAATACCATTTTATTGACGGAGGAAGAACAATTGTCAGGTTAAAATACCATTTTATTGAGGTAGGAAGGACATTGTCAGGTTAAAATACCATTTTATTGAGTGAGGAAGAACAATTGTCAGGTTAAAATACCATTTTATTGAGGTAGGAAGGACATTGTCAGGTTAAAATACCATTTTATTGAATAAGGAGGACATCGTCAGGTTAAAATACCATTTTATTAAGTGAGGAAGAACAATTGTCAGGTTAAAATACCATTTCATTGAGTGAGGATGGACATCTTCAGGTTAAAATACCATTTTATTGAGTGAGGAAGGACATTGTCAGGTTAAGATACCATTTTATTGAGTGAGGAAGAACAATTGTCAGGTTAAAATACCATTTCATTGAGTGAGGATGGACATTGTCAGGTTAAAATACCATTTTATTGAGGTAGGAAGGACATTGTCAGGTTAAAATACCATTTTATTGAATGAGGAAGGACATCGTCAGGTTAAAATACCATTTTATTAAGTGAGGAAGAACAATTGTCAGGTTAAAATACCATTTCATTGAGTGAGGATGGACATCTTCAGGTTAAAATACCATTTTATTGAGTGAGGAAGGACATTGTCAGGTTAAGATACCATTTTATTGAGTGAGGAAGAACAATTGTCAGGTTAAAATACCATTTCATTGAGTGAGGATGGACATTGTCAGGTTAAAATACCATTTTATTGAGGTAGGAAGGACATTGTCAGGTTAAAATACCATTTTATTGAATGAGGAAGGACATCGTCAGGTTAAAATACCATTTTATTAAGTGAGGAAGAACAATTGTCAGGTTAAAATACCATTTCATTGAGTGAGGATGGACATCTTCAGGTTAAAATACCATTTTATTGAGTGAGGAAGGACATTGTCAGGTTAAGATACCATTTTATTGAGTGAGGAAGAACAATTGTCAGGTTAAAATACCATTTCATTGAGTGAGGATGGACATTGTCAGGTTAAAATACCATTTTATTGAGGTAGGAAGGACATTGTCAGGTTAAAATACCATTTTATTGAATGAGGAAGGACATCGTCAGGTTAAAATACCATTTTATTAAGTGAGGAAGAACAATTGTCAGGTTAAAATACCATTTCATTGAGTGAGGATGGACATCTTCAGGTTAAAATACCATTTTATTGAGTGAGGAAGGACATTGTCAGGTTAAGATACCATTTTATTGAGTGAGGAAGAACAATTGTCAGGTTAAAATACCATTTCATTGAGTGAGGATGGACATTGTCAGGTTAAAATACCATTTTATTGAGGTAGGAAGGACATTGTCAGGTTAAAATACCATTTTATTGAATGAGGAAGGACATCGTCAGGTTAAAATACCATTTTATTAAGTGAGGAAGAACAATTGTCAGGTTAAAATACCATTTCATTGAGTGAGGATGGACATCTTCAGGTTAAAATACCATTTTATTGAGTGAGGAAGGACATTGTCAGGTTAAGATACCATTTTATTGAGTGAGGAAGAACAATTGTCAGGTTAAAATACCATTTCATTGAGTGAGGATGGACATTGTCAGGTTAAAATACCATTTTATTGAGGTAGGAAGGACATTGTCAGGTTAAAATACCATTTTATTGAATGAGGAAGGACATCGTCAGGTTAAAATACCATTTTATTAAGTGAGGAAGAACAATTGTCAGGTTAAAATACCATTTCATTGAGTGAGGATGGACATCTTCAGGTTAAAATACCATTTTATTGAGTGAGGAAGGACATTGTCAGGTTAAGATACCATTTTATTGAGTGAGGAAGAACAATTGTCAGGTTAAAATACCATTTCATTGAGTGAGGATGGACATTGTCAGGTTAAAATACCATTTTATTGAGGTAGGAAGGACATTGTCAGGTTAAAATACCATTTTATTGAATGAGGAAGGACATCGTCAGGTTAAAATACCATTTTATTAAGTGAGGAAGAACAATTGTCAGGTTAAAATACCATTTCATTGAGTGAGGATGGACATCTTCAGGTTAAAATACCATTTTATTGAGTGAGGAAGGACATTGTCAGGTTAAGATACCATTTTATTGAGTGAGGAAGAACAATTGTCAGGTTAAAATACCATTTCATTGAGTGAGGATGGACATTGTCAGGTTAAAATACCATTTTATTGAGGTAGGAAGGACATTGTCAGGTTAAAATACCATTTTATTGAATGAGGAAGGACATCGTCAGGTTAAAATACCATTTTATTAAGTGAGGAAGAACAATTGTCAGGTTAAAATACCATTTCATTGAGTGAGGATGGACATCTTCAGGTTAAAATACCATTTTATTGAGTGAGGAAGGACATTGTCAGGTTAAGATACCATTTTATTGAGTGAGGAAGAACAATTGTCAGGTTAAAATACCATTTCATTGAGTGAGGATGGACATTGTCAGGTTAAAATACCATTTTATTGAGGTAGGAAGGACATTGTCAGGTTAAAATACCATTTTATTGAATGAGGAAGGACATCGTCAGGTTAAAATACCATTTTATTAAGTGAGGAAGAACAATTGTCAGGTTAAAATACCATTTCATTGAGTGAGGATGGACATTGTCAGGTTAAAATACCATTTTATTGAGTGAGGAAGGACATTGTCAGGTTAAAATACCATTTTATTGAGTGAGGAAGGACATTGTCAGGTTAAAATACCATTTCATTGAGTGAGGAAGGACATCGTCAGGTTAAAATACCATTTTATTAAGACACAATGAAACCAGGAAAATCTTTTTCAAATGAGATTCTTTCAAAAATGTTGTGTGAAAACAAACATGAAAAAAAGGATTCTTTAACATGATGTTATTTACTATGTGAGAAGACCTAAACTGTTTTTCATCAGAATTTGTAAAAAGGCATACTAGGGTTCATTATCGATATCCAGGGGTTACGCTCGCATTCGCTCTCTACACCCCTGAAATATGTCATAGCAAAATTGAAGGCATGGAGATAGCTGTATGATTGGTCTCAGGTAAAATAAACTGACCAATCGCTAGGCTGATTCCTGTCCTTTGGAGGTTACAAAGGAGAGACGCCCGACTTCAAAGCCTGTCAGTTTTTACCGTTACACGACCAAGAGATTCTTTTGCTGTACGTCAAAGGATCGGACTAGTCTGCTTGTCTCATCAACGAGGTGGCGCACACTGAGCCTTCAAGCCGTGACATATTCCAGGGGTGTAGAGAGCGAAAGTGAGCGTAACCCCTGGATATCGAGGGTGACTAGGGTTAGGGTTAACAGTGACTATTACATAAAACTTCAGCCATCTTAAACTGTGTTGTTTCGTCATCCTGATCCTGAATGAAGAGTGATACTTCAGTCCTTACATCCAAGTCAACAAAGAACCTTTCATCTCTGTGTTTCAGTTCGTGATACATTTCCACAAACTGGTTTACCGAATGGTGTAACATGTACACTGTAATAATAAGAGGGTGTGGTTTCTACGGTTACCAGTTCTGTCGGACGACAAACAAGCAATTGAAAACCATAACAGGAATGTCCATCATAACGCTATGACTGATCCCCTATTACTCTAACAGTACAACAGACAGAACCAATCAGTTTTCGGTAAATATTTATAATAACTCTTACTGATATTGGATTATGATATCATTGTTGGTAGGTAGGTTTATCTAAGGGCCCTATGACAAAAATGTTCATATTTTCAGATGAATGGTTCTCCGGAGTTAGAGGTCATTGAGTACAAAACACTGACCAGACAGAGGGTAGTTAGACCGTTTGAGATGTACGCTGACATCACCTACACACCTGGCACAGTGGTCAGTACAACTTCTCTCTCCGGGTTTTTACCGGGGGCATCAGTTTATTTTCAAGATAAGTATCCTCTTAAATTGATGTCAAAGTTCTACATATTTATGTAGGAAAAATTGTGTCATCTAATATTTTAGAATAATTTTGTACTCCATGGAATTGAATAATGCAATAGAAATTTGAGTATAAATAAAACCAAAACAATGTTGTTATTACAGGAAATAAATGGGATATACACATAAACCATATAAAGTAATGTGATAAAAAGTAGTAAAATTACCATGATGTCCACAACGATGGCCAAGTTAACGGAGATACTGTTACACTAAGGTTACACCTTGTAAAAATTATATGGATGAGATGATTTAAAGGAAATGTATATTGCTATTAGTATAATGCCATTTTTGACGTCATAATGTTAGCTTTCTGTCATATACGCATTTCTTTAAGTGCTGCTGAGTAAATGTGGAAAATTGCTTAGAACACTATCCAATTTAATTGCAATAAGTAACAGCAAGAGAACAGTTCTGAAAATGTGTACATATGTGTACAACAAACTGCAATCATTGTCATATAGAGATGCTTCACTCTTGTTGTCCTTGTTTTTGTTTTTTTTACACTAGAGCCCCCTAGTGGAGAGTAACGTAACTGTTGACCCAATGATGCTGTCTGTTGGGCGTGGAACTGTCCACACTCTCAGTAGTGCATCACAGGCATGGAGTCAGGTAAGTTGTCATAACTGTGTAGGTGTATGTACCCTTAATGGGGCCTCACAGGCATGGAGTCAGGTAAGTTGTCATAACTGTGTAGGTGAATGTACCCTTAATGGGGCCTCACAGGCATGGAGTCAGGTTTCTCGCACCTCAGACAGAGATATCCCACGTCATACCCCATGCTAGATTTTTCTATCTAGTCCGATCTGTCTTTCACCTTTACGTGACATTTCGCAGAATTTTTACAATGCGATGTACTCATCCGCGCGTTAACTGCTTGAAATTGACAATCTGTACTATAAATGTTCTGTTTAGTCGTTATATGTATAGTTTTGAAGTTTAGATATCTGATGTTGTAGATAAAATATAATCCACACTGTGAAATACGTTGTCATCTATGTAAGAAAGGACTACATTTTTACGCGGAAACATTCAAATTTAGCTTAAGTAGTGAAGAGGTCGTTATCATTTGAGGCCCAAGACAGGATACTTAAAGTTTTTAGCAAAATATTTAGTTTTTCGAACTAAAAGGTGCGAGTAAAAAAAATCAATTACCTGTAACTGAGTAAGATCAGGTTATCGCAGTCTCGGGCTTAGATTCTGTAACACCCAACCTCGGCTAACGCCTCGGTTAGGATTTTTTTACAGAATCTTAACCCTCGACTGAGATAACCCGATCTCGCTCAGTTACAGGTAATAGATTTTATTAAAGTTGTCATAACTGTGTAGGTGTATGTACCCTTAATGGGGCATCACAGGCATGGAGTCAGGTAAGTTATGGTAACCGTGTAGGTGTATGTACCTCTAATGGGGCCTCACAGTCATTGAGTCGGGTAAGTGTGGTATCCCGCTCTATGTCACTGTTGGTGAAGCAAAGTGTGCAGGACTGTTTCTTTGAATCAATGTGCCTTTTTCATCAATAAGATCTCCACACAGAAATTGTAAAATGAGAAATTCTATGTGACCAACACTACAAAAAGAGTGGTTGTCAACCTTTTAGGTCACCTGAGACAAAATCTCAAGTGACCTATTGCAATCGCCTTTTGTCCGTTGTCGTCCGTCGTGCATCGTCTGTCCGTAAACAATTTACATTTTCGACTTCTTCTCCAAAACCCCTGAACCAATTTCAATGAAATTTTGCAGGGACCTTCCATGGACAATGGTCAACAAAAATAGTGGCCGGTTTAGTCCTAAGCCCTCAGGGGCCTGAGGGGCGGGGCCAAAAGGGGTCAAATTGACTAAAATTTCAAAAATCTTCTTCTCAAGACCCGGATATGGTAGAATCAAATACTCTTCATAGATGGAAGGGTCTTAGGTGCTTTATCAAAATTGTGAATTTCTTGACCCTGGGGTCTCACGTTTCCCCCTGGGGAGGGGGAAAACTTTACTATAGTTTATATAGGGAAATCACATTTTGGACCAACATTTGTTTAATTTCCATTGGAAGTAATTCAATTTGGGTTAGCAATATCAGTATAAGGTAGCAGTTTGATAGTAAGCACATATAAGTCCTGACTGACCCCCAGGGGCTGATGGGTGGGGCCAAAAAGGGTTGAATTGACTGAAATTTCAAAAAATCTTCTTCTCAAGTCCCAGATATGGTAGAATCAAATACCGTAAAAACCCATGTAATTTGCGCACCTGTGT
Source organism: Mizuhopecten yessoensis (assembly GCF_002113885.1). Lineage (NCBI taxonomy): Eukaryota > Metazoa > Mollusca > Bivalvia > Pectinida > Pectinidae > Mizuhopecten > Mizuhopecten yessoensis. Next base: position 56,172 of record NW_018479931.1, on the reverse strand, counting down.
AATTTGCGCAGGTATTTTTTAAGGCTGAAAATCGGGAAAAAAGGTTCTACTCGAATATTTTGCGCACCCAAAAAATCTGGAATAAAAACGATGTTCATGCTCCGAAAATCGATCTCTGAATATATTTTTATACGCCCGTATAAAAAGGTTAACAAGGTTAATTACCATGAAACCTCGGACAAGTTCGATAACCGCCATTATCCGACCATAATTTGTGGAGTTATGCCCCTTTATGGACTTGCGGAAACAGTGTCCGCTCGATATCTCGAGTAATTATTAACGGATTAACTTCAAACTTCAAAACAAGGTTAATTACTGTAGAAGCTTGGACAAGTTTGATAACCATTATTATTGTTTTTAAATATATTTCTATGATTTTTTTTCATTGATGTAAAATGATATTTAAAACCAAGAAGAAACTACGTAAAATGTGTATTTTGTTGCTTGTTTTCTTTGAATTATCTGATCACACATGACACACACGTGTGCGCATATCGGCATACATCAATTCATTTTAGCAATATTTTACATAAAACATTTACTTGCTTACAAAAACATATCAATTAATAAGTAATTCGATGTTTAGTAACCGCTGGTGCATATCTCCTGGTGAAAGACATAATTAGATACCTTTTATTGATCATAATTACGATCAGTGAGAAGGGCTCATCATGGCGGCTTGGGT
>NW_018479931.1:46860-55088 GCF_002113885.1 Mizuhopecten yessoensis | reverse complement strand
TAATAACTTGATTGGAATTATAACCTTGAATTGACAGTTTGATACTTTGAAAATTTTGAGCCAGCCCTACCCCCAAGGGCTGTAGGGTGGGGCTCAAAGGAGTCAGTGTGCTAAAATTTCTTCATTTTCCTTGTTTAGAATCAGAGGTGCTAGTTTCAAATCCTTTTTAGTCTGAAATCTGTATGCTAGATATTGAATAAGGTGGTTTTATTGTTTTTTGTCACTTTGAATAATATTTCTGTTCATGTTAAAAACAAAATCAACTCTCTGTATAAATATATCAGGTGACCGTTAAGGCCCATGGGCCTCTTGTTTATTCTTGAACTTGAAATTCCTTTGACTCTTTCAAATTTCAGTTGGAAATTCTGGTGGTAATATTTCTTCTTTAAATGTGAGACATGAGACCAAATGTCTCATTTTCTAATAGAATTTTGATTTACTGACTAAGTGTTGCGGACCATACAGGGAAATTGTTTAGGAAAATGTTTTAAGGATTGAAACATCCTATTAGTCAATGCTTTACCAGATGATTAACATCAGAGAATAGTTGATGCACTGAGAAGATTGTTTTCAGTTTAGCCGTATATATAGACTGTTATCTTGACAACTTTATTGTGATTTCCATTCCTAGTCTAAGTTGATTTGTAGTTGCATGCACTGTAGATAATTTTGATTGAGGTTAATGACTGGGGGCCTATTCTGTTTGGAATTCACTGGATTTATTTTGTGAACAAGTAAGGAACATTTCTGAGAAACATTTTGTATATTTTGAACATAAATCATCAATTTCCATAATTTTCAGATTTTGTCAAACAAGGGGGATAACTCGCACATTGTCTACAGCCACTATGTGATATGTAACGACACTCATCACACTATCAGATTTGGACAGGTAAGTGTCTGTTTCATTTATAGACAGGTAAGTGACTGTTTCATTTATAGAGTGACAGGTAAGTGACTGTTTCATTTATAGACTGACAGGTAAGTGACTGTTTCATTTATAGACTGACAGGTAAGTGTCTGTTTCATTTATAGACAGGTAAGTGACTGTTTCATTTATAGACTGAAAGGTAAGTGACTGTTTCATTTATAGACCTGTAAGTGGCTGTTTCATTTATAGAGTGACAGGTATGTGACTGTTTCATTTTTGACTGGCAGGTAAGTGCCTGTTTCATTTATAGCCAGGTAAGTGACTGTTTCCTTTATTTTATAGAGTGACAGTTAAGTGACTGTTTCATTTATTTTATAGAGTGGCAGGTAAGTGACTGTTCCATTTATAGACTGACGGGTAAGTGTCTGTTTTATTTATAGACAGGTAAGTGACTGATTCATTTATAGACTGAAAGGTAAGTGACTGTTTCCTTTATTTTATAGAGTGGCAGGTAAGTGACTGTATCATTTATAGACTGACGGGTAAGTGTCTGTTTTATTTATAGACAGGTAAGTGACTGGTTCATTTATAGACTGTCAGGTAGGTGACTGATTCATTTATAGACTGTCAGGTAGGGGACTGTTTCATTTATTTTATAGAGTGACAGGTAAGGGACTGTTTCATTTATTGACTGACAGGTAAATGACTGTTTCATTTATGGACTGACAGGTAAGTGTCTATTTCATTTATAGACAGGTAAGTGTCTGTTTCAGTTATAGACTGACAGGTAGGTGTCTGTTTCATTTTTAGACTGACAGGTAAGTGACAGTTTCATTTATAGACTGGCAGGGTAGTGACTGTTTCATTCTTGACTGACAGGTAAGGGACTGTTGCATTTATAGACTGGCAGGGTAGTGACTGTTTCATTTATCGACTGACAGGTAGGTGACTGATTCATTTATAGACTGGAAGGTAAGTGACTGTTCCATTTATAGACTGACAGGAAGGTGACTGTTTCATTTTTAGACTGACAGGTAAGTGGCTGTTTCATTTATTTTATAGAGTGACAGGTAAGTGACTGTTTCATTATTGACTGACAGGTAAGTGACTGTTTCATTTATAGACTGTCAGGTAGGTGACTATTTCATTTATAGACTGACAGGTAAGTGTCTGTTTCATTTATAGACTGACAGGTAAGTGACTGTTTCATTTATAGACTGTCAGGCAGGTGACTGTTTCATTTATAGACTGACAGGGATGTGTCTGTTTCATTTATAGACTGTCAGGTAGGTGACTATTTCATTTATAGACTGACAGGTAAGTGTCTGTTTCATTTATAGACTGTCTGGTAGGTATATGGAAGTACACCAAGTGTGAAAGGTTTGGACAGCTTGATCTTTGGCTCCATATTTCAGTGGTGACAACAAGGCTACATGTCAATGTGAATTTTCTGTTATTGATCTTGTACGTACTGCCTACCAAAACTGTTATCTATTGAAAGTTCAAAACCCAGGTAAAAACACCTGTTTTGAAATCTTGACAGTTTGTGAATTACACTGCCCGAGGTTGGGATTACATAGCACACCTTTGCTACACCCCAGATTAGGGCTGAAAACTAGAGCTCGGTTTTTGTGGCTCTTAAGGTCATAGGAGTGTATTGATAAACGGAAATAGGAAGTACATCCCTAGTTGAAAATTCAATGTAGGGAGACAGAATCACAATTTCTGCATATTCTAATGTTTAATATTAGACATTAGAATATGTTTATTATTGAGAGAAAAGTGTGTTCTCTCAATAATAAAGTCTTTCAAAGCAATCCAGGCATTAATTCAGTTTTTTTGTGTCGCCTATGACGGATGTCGGAAAGACACATAGGCGCTGCTTTTTCGACGGCGGCGTCAACAATGTTAAGGTTTTGCGTTTAGCTCTGTTTCTGACAAAGTTACACCAACAAAACCTCGATCATAGATGTAGCATGGGTAGTGGAGCCTACTGCACTAAAAACATTTCATTGATTTCTGCATTTTTTTGGTAAAAACCTCAAATTTCTGGACTTGGAAAAAAACTCAACGTTAACGTTTTGCGTTTAGCTCTTGCATATTAGGCTCTTTCTGACAAAGTATAAGAGTATTTATTTTGTATCCACTTTTAGATCATGTCTGACTAATGACACTTTTTGCGTTTTAATTACAGGTGTGGTAATAATGCATGCTGCATATACAATTCAATAATGTCTGCCTTTCTCACAACCTATTACCTATTAGGCTATCACATTGGGATATGACCTTCAATTCAATTCTCTTTTAATATATCCTAAGTACTATGTCAAATGCTTATTATATTGACAAATTGGTACAGGCGACACCAAGAATTACGCGTAATTATATGATATACTCATTTTATCGATGAGTCACATATGTCCATTTTTGTGTACTTCAGGAAAACGGCTACCTATTTTACTACTGTGATTTTTTTAAAAAATGATAACTCTTCCATCCAATTACTATGTGAATATGGTTTTATAAGCTCACCTGCCCGAAGAGCAAGTGAGCTTATGCCATGGCGCAGCGTCCGTCGTCCATCCGTCTGTCCGTCCGTCCGTCAACTTTTCCTTTAAAACACTACTTGTCCTGAACAGCCCAGTAGATTTGGACTAAATTTGGTCTGGAGCATCCTTAGGCCAAAGGGAATCAATTTTGTATAAATGATGGGTCTGGCCCCCCTGGGGGCTGAGGGGCGGGGTCCAATAGGGGAAATATAGCAAATTCTTTAAAATCCTTCTTCTTCTGTAGGAAAGAAAGGATTTGTTCCATATTTGGTCTGAAGCATTCTTGGGTGAAGGGGAACCAATTTTGTATAAACCGTAGGTCTGGCCCCCCTGGGTGCTGAAGGGCGGGGCCAAACAGGGGAAATATAACAAATTCTTTAAAATCCTTCTACTTCAGTAGGAATGAAAGTATTTGTTCAATATTTGGTCTGAAGCATCCTTGGGAGAAGGAGAACCAAATTTGTATAATCCATGGGTGTGGCCCCCCATGGGCCTGATGGGTGGGGCCAAATAGGGGAAACATAGCAAATTATTCTTTAAAATTCTTCTTCTTCCGTAGGAATAAAAGGATTTGGTCCATATTTAGTGTGGAGCATCCTTGGGTAAAGGGGAACCAATTTTGTATAAACAGTGGGTCTGGCCCCCTGGGGGCTGAGGGGCGGGGCCCAATAGGGGAAATATAGCAAATTCTTTAAAATCCTTCTTCTTCCTTTAGGAATGAAGGGATTTGTTCCATATTTGGTCTGAAGCATCCTTGGATGAAGGGGAACCACTTTTGTATAAACTGTGGGTCTGGCCCCCCAGGGGCCTGAGTGGCAGGGCCCAATAGGGGAAACATAGCAAATTATTCTTTAAAATCCTTCTTCTTCTGTAGGAATGAAAGGATTTGTTCCATATTTGGTCAGAAGCATCCTTGGGTGAAGGGGAACCAAATTTGTATAAATCGTGGGTGTGGCCCCCCAGGGGCCTGAGGGGTGGGGCCCAATAGGGGAAACATAGCAAATTCTTTAAAATCCTTCTTCTTCTGTGGGAATAAAAGATTTGGTCCATATTTGATCCTAAGCATCCTTGGGTGAAGGGTAACCAATTTTGTATAAACCGTGGGTGTGGCCCCCCATGGGCCTGAGGGGCGGGGCCAATTAGGGGAAACATAGCAAATTATTCTTTAAAATTCTTCTTCTGTAGGAATGAAAGGATTTGGTCCATATTTGTTGTGGAGCATCCTTGAGTAAAGGAGAACCAACTTTGTATAAACGGTGGGTGTGGCCCCCCTGGGACCTGAGGGACGGGGCCCAATAGGGGAAATATACGTAAAACCTTTATAATCCTTCTTCTACCATAGGGATTAAGGGATATTATCGTCTGACCCCTCTGGAGGCAGAGAGGCGGGGCCCGATAGGGGAAATAGAGGTAATACCTTTAAAATCCTTCTTCTACCATTGAGATTAAGGGTTTTTATCCTAATTTAGTCTGGAGCATCAATGGGCCAAGGGGACTCAATTTTGTATAAGCATGCAGTGGGTGTGGTCTCCCAAGGGGCAGAAGGGCGGGGCCCAATAGGAGAAATAGAGGTAAAACCTTTAAAATCCTTCTTCGACCAACGGGATAATGGGATTTTATCCTTATTGAGTCTGGAGCATCCTTGGGTCAAGGGGACTCAATTTTGTATTATTGATGGGTATGATTTGTTTGTTTGTTTGTTTGATTTTGTTTAACGTCNATAGCGCGGAACTGATGCCGACTTTATAGTGCTACCTCACTGAGACATACTGCCGAAGACACCCAGCAGGACGCCCCACCCGGTCACATTATACTGACAACGGGCGAACCAGTCGTCCCACTCCTAATTTGCTGAGCGTTAAGCAGGAGTAGAAACTACCATTTTTAAAGACTTTGGTATGTCTCGGCCAGGGGACAGAACCCAAAACCTTCCTCACAGGGGCGAACGCTCAACAAATGACCAAAAGTGAGGCATTGTCAAGAGAGACATTAGGAAGAAGAAAGTTATTTAGAAAGAAGAGAAGAGATAAGGTCCCAAATTTAGTCGCCTCTTACGATCATGCAATTGGGGGCAGCAGGTACAATTCTTACGCCCTACCTGCAGGGACATGATGGGTATGACCCCCTAGCTTGCATATAGGGTGGGGGCTCTGTTTGAAGTTTGTTCTCGCTATATCTCAAGTACTGGATGGATCTTTCTGAAATTTCATATGTACTTACAGCACCTACTTCGTACCAATTATTTTAAACATATTCAGGTGAGCGATACAGGCCCTCTGGGCCTCTTGTTATTGACATTATTTTGCAATAAATTGTGGCTTTCATTTTTTTTTCAAAATTCAATCCTTTTTACATAAAATTCCATTTAAAATCCTTAAAATTCTGACAACCTATATATTTTTGGGGGCAGAACATTTTCTTAACTTCAAAGCAATAAAACTACATTTTTTTTTTTTTTTTTTTTACTGAGAAATGGGGACACAATCCTATTACCTTAACTTGTGCTGGCCACATTCAATCTAACAAAACATGTGCAGAAGGTCCTATAACGGCTATTTAGATCGTAACAAACTATTAAATATCTTGAAGTTCACAACGTTCATAAATAGATGACAACAATTCAGCAAACGTCATACAGTTGAATTTATTTAGCACTTGGAACTATTTGTGTGGTGTTCAAAAATAAACTTGCAGAAATTATGATTTGCAAAAAATAAACCCCAGCAAATAAGTTCTAGAAACAAAATCGCAAACTTTTACAGTCACAAACTTAAACAACTATACCGTAAATTGATATCTACTGCAAGAGAGCTAAAAAATATGTTATAACTTGATTCTTTACCAGATGATGGAATAATGTTAATCAAACAAATACAAACACAGTCTGTCACTGTGACATCACACAGCTATACAGAATTGTGACTTATTAATGTGACTGGGGTTCATGTAATTAATGAGACTAAGGTTACATGTAATGAATGTCACTAGGGTTACATGTGATGTGACTAGGGTTACATATAATTAATGTGACTAGGGTAACATGTTATTTTATGTAACTGAGGTTATATGTAATTAAAATGACTGGGGTTACATGTTATTAATGTGACTAGAATGACATGTAATTAATGTGACTTTGGTTACATGTAATTAATGTGACTCGGGTTACATGTAATTAATGTGACTTTGGTTACATGTAATTAATGTGACTTGGGTTACATGTAATTAATGTGACTTTGGTTACATGTAATCAATGTGACTAAGGTTATTAATGTGACGAGGGTTACATACTATTAATGTGATGAGGGGTTCATCTTATCAATGTAACTGAGGTTATATATAATTAAAATTACTAGGGTTACATGTAATTAATGTGACTAAGGTTACATGTAAATTAATGTGACAAGGGTTACATTTTATAATTGTGATGAGTGTTTCATGTTATTAATGGAACTGAGGTTATATATAATTAAAATGACTGGGGTTACATGTTATTAATGTGACTAGAGTGACATGTTATTAATGTGACGAGGGTAACATGTAATTAAGGTGACTAAGGTTACATGTAATTAAGGTGACTAGGGTTACATGTAATTAAGGTGACTAAGGTTACTTGTAATTAATGTGACTTGGGTTACATGTAAGTAATGTGACTATGGTTACATGTAATCAATGTGACTTGGGTTACATGTAATCAATGTGACTTGGGTTACATGTAATTAAGGTGACTAAGGTTACATATAATTTAGGTGACTTAAGGTTACATGTAATTCATGTGACTAAGGTTACATATAATTAAGGTGACTAAGGTTACATGTAATTAAGGTGACTAGGGTTACATGTCATAAATGTGACTTTGGTTACATGTAATAAATGTGACTAAGGTTACATGTTATCAATGTGACTAAGGTTACATGTAATCAATGTGACTAAGGTAACATTTTATAATTGTGATGATTGGTTCATGGTATTACAATGTGACTAAGGTTACATGTAATGTTTGTGACTACGTTTACATGTACCTGTTGGCTTATTAACTAGGTGGGGACAGAAGAGAATCAGGTGCTCATGTCTAGGAAGATGCACTGTTACAGTTGGCGAACCCACAAATCTAAGCAGGTTTGTATCACAGTTACTGTACTGTTAAATCTCTCTGTTGCTTGAGATTGCTGAGGTAAAATTTGAAGATGTTGGAAAAATACTAAATAGAATATTCAGTAATGCAGCTATTTTAATTTCAAAGTCACAGCTGCCATATGTCAAAACGAATCTTCAAATGATTTTTTCTGAATATACAAAAGGCCTGGAGTCATGATATTTTGCCTCACCAAATACATTGAGATGGAACACTCACTAAAGTATTGAGGAAAATAACTTACTGCTGATTGTAAAATAAGTTGAAAGTCTGGATTTAAGTTGAAGGTGAGTAATCTCCCTTGTTCTTGTTTGTTTAAGCAACTACATGTGTGTCTAGACGGGAAGGTGTGGAAATGGTGTGAGCCGTTTGATATTGAGAGTGACTGTAAAATTGTGCGGACAGTGCGGACAAATGACCAGATCTACAGCCTTATCATCTACATTCAGCAACTGACCAACGTCCAGAAACAGGTAAGTGTTGCCTAGTAACTGTGATTTTATATACTCATACACTTGTGTTATGTTAACATGTCATTTAGTACTTTCTTATTGTGTTGTAAAAGTGTTACAGCTTTGATCTTACTTTCTTATTATGTTGTAAAAGTGTTACAGCTTTGATCTTACTTTCTTATTGTGTTGTAAAAGTGTTACAGCTTTGATCTTACTTTCTTATT